>NC_092749.1:4122620-4402620 GCF_047496795.1 Chiloscyllium punctatum
GCCTTGTTATCCACCATTATCCAAGTGAGTCAGCCAGACACGGGAGACTAGATAGGGGCGGCTCAGTGGTTAGCACTGCTGCCTCACAGCACCAGGGACCCGGGTTCAATTCCACCCTCGGGCAACTGTCTGTGTGGAGTTTGCACACACTCCCTGTCTGTGTGCTCCAGTTTCCTCCCGCAGTCCAAAGGTGCGCAGGTTAGCGTGGATTGGCTGTGGGAAATCACCCCATAGTGCTCAGGAATATGTAGGCTGGGTGAATTAACCATGGGAAATGCAGGTTAACAGGGATAGGGTATGGGGATGGGACTGGGTGGGATGCTGTTTTGAGGGTTGGCCTGGATTTGACAGGCCAAATGGTCCGCTTCCACAATGTAGGGATTCTGTGACTCCCTGAAAAAAAATGGATTTAAATTGGCTGCATAGGAACACCACTCTGTGCAAGTTCCACTTATATAGCACTCGGAGGAGGCCATTCAGCCATTCAACCCCTCAGTGCTGTTCCACCTCTCAATGAGATCATGGCTGATCTGTGGCCTAACTCCATATCCCTGCTTTTGGCCCATATCCCTAATACTGGATTAGTGGTGCTGGAAGAGCACAGCAGTTCAGGCAGCATCCAACGAGCAGCGAAATCGACGTTTCGGGCGAAGGGCTTTTGCCCGAAACGTCGATTTCGCTGCTCGTTGGATGCTGCCTGAACTGCTGTGCTCTTCCAGCACCACTAATCCAGTATTTGCTTTCCAGCATCTGCAGTCACTGTTTTTACCCCATATCCCTAATAACTTTGTTTAACAAAAACAATTACCTGTCTCAGATTTAAAATTAACAACTGATCCAGCATCCACTGCTGTTTGTGGAAGAGAGTTCCAAACCTCTCCCACCCATTGTGTGTGGAAATGCTTCCTGACATCTCTCCTGAACGGTCTGGTCCTAATTCGCAGACAATGCCCCTAGTTTGAGAATCCCCAACTAGTGGAAATAATTTATCTTTATCTACCCTGTCTTTTCTTGCAATATTTTGAAGACTTCAGTCAAATCACCCCTTAACCTCCTAAATTCAGGAGAAAATAGGCCTCATTTGTATAATCTCCTTCTCATAACTTAACCCCTCAAATCTGGGTATTCTTCTTGTAAATCTGCTCCCTGCAATAAATCTACCTCACCATCCTGACTTGGAAATATATCACCGTTCCTTCAGTGCTATTGGGTCAAAATCCTGGAATTCCCTCCCTAAGGGCATTGTGGGTCAACCCACAGCACATGGACTGCACTGATTCAAGAAGGCAGCTCACCCCCACCTTCTCAAGGGGCAACTAGGGACGGACAATAAATACTGACCAGTCAGTGACACCCGTACCCCAGTCAGTCAGAGTGTGCTATTCAGTGTGGCTCACTCCTTGACTTTGCTGGTTTTCTCATTCGCTGTCTGTGCTCCCAGCCTGAACACAGCTCTCTGCTGGGAACCTGAAAGATTCAGTCTGTGCACTCACTCCATCCTTATTAATCACTTGGCCGATTCCATGACGTCCAATGACCAGCTCCACCGTGATGGTCCATCCTTGCTGAAGGACAGAAAGCAGAAATAATCAAAGTGTGACAAGAGGAAACAGCAACTGCACTGAGAAGATATTTAAAACACTCTAATAAACTTTACAGGGTGATCATTTCATTGGGAACTTGGATGAACTGAAGATGGCAACGAGGAGAGCACACAATACAAAGTGAAACCCTATCATGGCAGAAGACTCAGAGTGGTGAAGCATTGCTGAGAATCTCTCTGTAAGCTGCAGGATCTTAAGGCAGTGCAGCCTCCCTCAGCACTGCACATCACAACCAACCAGAAGGATCACGGGACGGAGCTCAATAGGGGCTTGATATAATGGCATAGTGACATAGCATCGAGAGAGCGACACACTGCAGAGAAACAGATCGCACAATCACAATATGAATACATTATCACTTATGGCCACAGGACGGAGCTGTGTTGGTGCATGGGCACAGAACAGAGCTGTGGGCACAGGATGGAGTTGTGTTGGTGCGTGGCCACAGGACGGAGCTGTGATAGTGTGTGGGCACAGGACAGAGCTGTGTTGATGTGTGGCCACAGGACAGAGTTGTGTTGGAGCATGGGCACAGGGCAGAGCTGTGTCGGTGTGTGGGCACAGGACAGAGCTATGTTGGAGCATGGGCACAGGACAGAGCTATGTTGGTGCGTGGGCACAGGATGGAGCTATGTTGGAGTGTGGACACAGGACGGAGCTATGTTGGTGCATGGGCACAGGATGGAGCTATGTTGGAGCATGGGCACAGGATGGAGCTGCGTTGGAGCGTGGGCACAGGACAGAGCTGCGTTGGAGCGTGGGCACAGGACAGAGCTGCGTTAGTGTGTGGACACAGGACGGAGCTATGTTGGAGCATGGGCACAGGACAGAGCTGCGATGGAGTGTGGGCACAGGACAGAGCTGTGTTAGTGCATGGGCACACGATGGAGCTGTAGGCACAGGACGGAATTGTGTTGGTGCGTGGTCACAGGATGGAGCTATGTTAGTGTGTGGGCACAGGATGGAGCTGTGTTGGAGCGTGGGCAGAGGATGGAGCTGTATTGGAGCGTGGGCACAGGGCAGAGCTGTGTTGATGTTTGGGCACAGGGTGGAGCTGCGTTAGTGTGTGGACACAGGAGGGAGCTGTGTTAGTGTGTGGGCACAGCTTGGAGTTGTGTTGGTGCATGGGCACAGGATGGAGCTCCGTTGGAGCGTGGGACAGGATGGAGCTATATTGGAGCGCGGGCACAGGACAGAGCTGTGTTGGAGTGTGGGCACAGGATGGAGCTGCGTTAGCGTGTGGGCACAGGACAGAGCTGCATTAGCGTGTGGGCACAGGATGGAGCTGCATTGGAGCTGTGGGCACAGGACGGAATTGTGTTGGTGCGTGGCCACAGGATGGAGCTGTGTTAGTGTGCGGGCACAGGGCGGAGCTGTGTTGGTGTGTGGGCACAGGATGGAGCTGTGTTGGTGTGTGGGAACAGGATGGAGCGGTGTTGGAGCGTGGGCACAAGACGGAGCTGCGTTAGCGTGTGGGTACAGGACGGAACTGCGTTAGCGTGTGGGCACAGGACGGAGCTGTGTTGGAGCATGGACACTGGACGGAGCTGCGTTAGCGTGTGGGCACAGGACGGAGCTGTGTTGGAGCATGGGCACAGGACGGAGCTGCGTTAGCGTGTGGGCACAGGACGGAGCTGTGTTGGTGTGTGGGCACAGGGTGGAGCTGCGTTAGTGTGTGGGCACAGGACGGAGCTGCGTTAGCGTGTGGGCACAGGATAGTGCTGTGTTGGTGTGTGGGCACAGGACGGAGCTGTGTTGGAACATGGGCACTGGACGGAGCTGCGTTAGCATGTGGGCACAGGACGGAGCTGTGTTGGAGCATGGGCACAGGACGGAGCTGCGTTAGCGTGTGGGTACAGGACAGAGCTGTGTTGGTGTGTGGGCACAGAACGGAGCTGTGTTGGAGCATGGGCACAGGACGGAGCTGCGTTAGCGTGTGGGCACAGGACGGAACTGTGTTAGCGTGTGGGCACAGGACGGAGCTGTGTTGGAACATGGGCACAGGACGGAGCTGCGTTAGCGTGTGGGCACAGGACGGAGCTGCGTTAGCGTGTGGGCACAGGACGGAGCTGCGTTAGCGTGTGGGCACAGGACTGAGCTGTGTTGGAGCGTGGGCACAGGACGGAGCTGCATTAGCGTGTGGGCACAGGACGGAGCTGCGTTAGTGTGTGGGCACAGGACGGAGCTGCGTTAGCGTGTGGGCACAGGACGGAGCTGCGTTAGCATGCGGGCACAGGACGGAGCTGCATTAGCGTGTGGGCACAGGACGGAGCTGCATTAGCGTGTGGGCACAGGACGGAGCTGCGTTAGCGTGTGGGCACAGGACGGAGCTGCGTTAGCGTGTGGGCACAGGACGGAGCTGCGTTAGCGTGTGGGCACAGGACTGAGCTGTGTTGGAGCGTGGGCACAGGACGGAGCTGCATTAGCGTGTGGGCACAGGACGGAGCTGCGTTAGTGTGTGGGCACAGGACGGAGCTGCGTTAGCGTGTGGGCACAGGACGGAGCTGCGTTAGCATGCGGGCACAGGACGGAGCTGCATTAGCGTGTGGGCACAGGACGGAGCTGCGTTAGCATGCGGGCACAGGACGGAGCTGCGTTAGCGTGTGGGCACAGGACGGAGCTGCGTTAGCGTGTGGGCACAGGACGGGGCTGTGTTAGTGTGTGGGCACAGGACGGAGCTGCGTTGGAGCGTGGGCAGAAGGATGTTTGATGTCCACAGGTTTCGGTGAGAACAGAGACAAGGTGATACACCCAGCACAGCTCCAACCAAACAACGCCAGTAACTGGGGGCAAGTGACTGCAATTCATAGCACAGTACCTGAACCAGAACCTAAACCAAATGAAAATTCTGGAACAGCAGAGAGAGAGAGAGAGACAGCAAGAGAAAGAGAGAGAGAGACAGCGAGAGACAGACAGAGAGAGAGAGAGAGAGACAGCGAGAGAGAGAGACGGTGAGAGAGAGAGAGAGAGACAGCGAGAGAGAGAGAGCGCGAGTGCAAGAGAGGGAGACAGCGAGAGAAAGAGACAGCGAGAGAGAGAGAGAGAGACAGCGAGAGAGAGAGAGACGGTGAGAGAGAGAGAGAGAGACAGCGAGAGAAAGAGAGAGAGACAGCGAGAGAGAGAGCGCGAGTGCAAGAGAGGGAGACAGCGAGAGAAAGAGACAGCGAGAGAGAGAGAGAGAGACAGCGAGAGAGAGAGAGAGAGAGACAGAGAGAGAGAGAGAGACAGCAAAAGAGAGAGAGTGAGAGAAAGAGAGAGACAGCGACAGAGAGAGAGACAGCGAGAGGAGAGCGACAGCGAGAGAAGAGAGAGAGAGGGAGACAACGAGAGAGAGAGAGACAGACAGTGAGAGAGAGTGAAATAGAAGGAGAAATGGAAGAAATTGGGAGAAGGAGACAGCAAGAAATGAGCAGAAAGTGAAAAGAGATCTCTCAGAAAGAAGGAGAGGGTGAGAGGGCAGAGGCGGATAGAGAGAATGTGAAGAAAGGACAGAAACAGTAGAGCTCACATTGAGAAGGCATTTTACAGATTAAATGTCTTCTCATATTCCAAACATCTCCCAGGAAACATAGTGAGAGAGTGTGAGAGGGTGTGTGGGAGAGAGGAACGGGAGAGAGGGGGAAAAGGAGTGAGGGTGGTATGGAGAGAGACAGACAGACAGACAGACAGAGGAGGTCAGAGAGAGAGAAAGAGAGAGAGAGGCAGGTGGTTAGAAAGAGGGAAGGGTGGTCAATTAGAGAGAGAAAAGAGATAGAGAGGGATAGGGGTAGGAGAGAGAAAAGGCAGACACAGTATGGGGAGAGGGGGAAAGGATTAGAGAGAAGGAGATAGAGAGAGAGAGAGACGAGGGAAGTACTCCTGAACTGGAGTGAGTCCAGTTGCTGAGATGGGTTTGATTTTCCAATGAAATGTCACTCAGATCCATTAGATTGGATCTCACGATGCTGCCCTACCATGGATTGGTTAAACTGTCTTTGTGAGGAGTTTAACAAACCGAATAGAATGATGATTTTTTTCAAAGCCTTACAGATCACTGTCTCGGTGTCTATTGTCACAGTAAGGGAGGCTGTCAAGTCAATGAGGGTTTGAGGGTGTGTGGGGGTGGAAGACCCTCAGCCCCACCCCGCTCCCATTTATCTCACCACCCCCTTGGCTCACGGTCTCAGTCCTGACAAAGGGCTTATGCCTAGAACATCAAATCTCCTGCTCCTTGGATGCTGCCTGACCGGATGTGTTTTTCCAGTGCCACACTCTGAACTCGGATCTCCAGCAGCTGCAGCCCTCACTTTCTCCTGCTCAGTGAAACTCTGTTCCCCAATGGAGCATCACCAACTGAGTCAGAAGGTTCAGTGAATACCGAGTGAACACTGATGGCCGAGGAGTTGAGGGAAACTAGGTTCAGAAGTTTTTTTTTTGTTTAAAAAGGTGAATGCAGTCACATTTATCAGAATAATAACAATTGAAAATTCCTTGCGTTTCCACAACGCAGCGTCACAAAGGGAGGTTTTGTTTTAAGACAAACAGTCACAGAGTAATAATTACCAACTTCTGAATAGACTTACACCCAGTTCACATTTATAATGTTCTTGCTCAAAATTGGTGACAGTGCGGAGGATTTCAAAAAACTTGGAGATGCATTCATCTTCCTTGAGCTGGCTAAACTGCAGGAAGTTCTGCTGGATAAGCTTACGCAGATGCTTGGCCTGTGGGTAGGAACAAACAGACAGCATGAGATGGTTCCTGCTTTCAGCAGCTCATTCATCAAGCTGCTGTCTGGCAGCATTCCAATCAGACATTCAAACTCAAAACAGCATGCCCGAACTGTCACTAGAACAACTGAAAGGAATGGGGGGGTTTCCCCATGTTTTGCGGCGCCAGTTTTTGCTCAGTGTACACTGCTCCTCGCTGCACTTGAGGAGTGCCACAGTTTAGAGGCTTCCCTCTCAGGGAGAAGATGGAAAGCAAAGACATCGCCACCCCGCGCAGGTTCATAACCTCAGTTTGAAATAGAGCAGCTAGTACTTCCGGGGCACAATTTATTGCACAGCGTGCAGCATGGGACTGGACGGGACCACAGGGTGCTGCACGGGACCACAGCATGCTGCACGGGACTGCACAGGACCGCACCGGACCACAGCATGCTGCACGGGACTGCACAGGACCACAGCATGCTGCATTGGACTGCACCAGACCACAGCATGCTGCATGGGACTGCACCAGACAACAGCATGCTGCACAGGACTGCACCGGACCACAGCATGCTGCACAGGACTGCACCAGACAACAGCATGCTGCACGGGACTGCACCAGACCACAGCATGCTGCATGGGGCTGCACCAGACAACAGCGTGCTGCACAGGACTGCACCGGACCACAGCATGCTGCACAGGACTGCACCAGAAAACAGCATGCTGCACGGGACCACACCGGACCACAGCATGCTGCATGAGACCATATCGTGCTGTACATGACTGCACTGGACCACAGCGTGCTGCATGGGACCACAGCGTGCTGCATTGGACTGCACCAGACCACAGCATGCTGCATGGGACTGCACCGGACCACAGTGTGCTGCGTGCGACTGCACCAGACCACAGCGTGCTGCACAGGACTACACCAGACCACAGCGTGCTGCACAGGACCACACGGGACCACAGCGTGCTGCACGGGACTGCACGGGACCACAGTGTGCTGCATGGGACCACAGCATGCTGCACGGGACTGCACTGGACCACAGTGCGCTGCACGGGACTGCACTGGACCACAGTGCGCTGCACGGGACTGCACCAGACCACAGTGTGCTGCATGGGACTGCACCGGACCACAGCATGCTGCACGGGACTGCACTGGACCACAGTGCGCTGCACGGGACTGCACCAGACCACAGTGTGCTGCATGGGACTGCACCGGAACACAGCATGCTGCATGGGATTGCACCGAACCACAGCGTGCTGCTGGGACCACAGTGCGCTGCATGGGACTGCATCGGACCACAGCGTGCTGCACAGGACTGCACCGGAACAGAACGTGCTGCACGGGACTGCACCGGACCACAGCCTGCTGCATGGGACTGCACCAGACCACAGTGTGCTGCTTGGGACTGCAGCGGACCACAGTGTGCTGCATGGGACTGCACTGGACCACTGCATGCTGCAACGGACTGCATCGGACCACAGCGTGCTGCACGGGACTGCACCGGACCACAGTGTGCTGCATGGGACCTTAGCATGCTGCATGGGACTGCACCGGACCACAGCGTGCTGCACGGGACTGCACCGGACTACAGTGTGCTGCACGGGACTGCACCAGACCACAGCGTGCTGCACGGGACTGCACCAGACCACAGTGTGCTGCACGGGACTGCACCGGACCACAGCGTGCTGCACGGGACTGCACCGGACCACAGTGTGCTGCACGGGACTGCACCGGACCACAGCGTGCTGCATGGGCTGCACGGGTCCACAGCGTGCTGCACGGGACTGCACCGGACAACAGCATGCTGCACGGGACTGCACCGGACCACAGCATGCTGCATGGGCTGCACGGGACCACAGTGTGCTGCACGGGACTGCACCGGACCACAGCGTGCTGCACGGGACTGCACCGGACCACAGCGTGCTGCATGGGCTGCACGGGACCACAGTGTGCTGCATGGGACTGCACCGGACCACAGCATGCTACACGGGACTGCTCCAGACCACGGTGTGCTGCATGGGACCACAGTGTGCTGCATGGTACTGCACAGGACCACAGTGTGCTGCACGGGACTGCATCGGACTACAGTGTGCTGCACGGGACTGCACCAGACCACAGCGTGCTGCACGGGACTGCACCGGACCACAGCATGCTGCATGGGCTGCACGGGACCACAGTGTGCTGCACGGGACTGCACCGGACCACAGCGTGCTGCACGGGACTGCACCGGACCACAGCGTGCTGCATGGGCTGCACGGGACCACAGCGTGCTGCACGGGACTGCATCGGACCACAGCGTGCTATACGGGAATGTACCGGACCACAGTGTGCTGCATGGGACTGCACCGGACCACAGCATGCTACACGGGACTGCTCCAGACCACGGTGTGCTGCATGGGACCACAGTGTGCTGCATGGTACTGCACAGGACCACAGTGTGCTGCACGGGACTGCACCGGACTACAGTGTGCTGCACGGGACTGCACCGGACCACAGCGTGCTGCACGGGACTGCACCGGACCACAATGTGCTGCACGGGACTGCACCGGACCACAGCGTGCTGCATGGGCTGCACGGGTCCACAGCGTGCTGCACGGGTCTGGACCGGACAACAGCATGCTGCACGGGACTGCACCGGACCACAGCATGCTGCATGGGCTGCACGGGACCACAGTGTGCTGCACGGGACTGCACCGGACCACAGCGTGCTGCACGGGACTGCACCGGACCACAGCGTGCTGCATGGGCTGAACGGGACCACAGCGTGCTGCACGGGACTGCACCGGACCACAGCGTGCTGTACGGGAATGTACCGGACCACAGTGTGCTGCATGGGACTGCACCGGACCACAGCATGCTACACGGGACTGCTCCAGACCACGGTGTGCTGCATGGGACCACAGTGTGCTGCATGGTACTGCACAGGACCACAGTGTGCTGCACGGGACTGCATCGGACCACAGCGTGATGCACGGGACTGCACCAGACCACAATGTGATACACGGGACTGCACTGGACGACAGCATAATGCTCGGGACTGCACCGGACTACAGCATGATGCACAGGACTGCACCGGACCACAACGTGCTGCATGGGACTGCAGCGCACCACAGCGAGCTGCACTGGACTGCACCAGGACACAGCGTGCTGCACGGGACTGCACCGGACCACAGAGTGCTTCATGGGACTGCACCGAACCACAGTGTGCTGCATGGCACCATAGTGTGCTGCGTGGGACTGCACTGGACCACAGCGTGATGCACGGGACTGCACTGTACCACAGCGTGCTGCACGGGACTGCACTGGACCTCAGCGTGCTGCACGGGACTGCACCGGACCTCAGCGTGCTGCACAGGACTGCACCGGACCACAGCGTGCTGCACAGGACTGCACCGGACCACAGCATGCTGCATGGGACTGCACCGGACCACGGTGTGCTGCACGGGACTGCACCGGACCACGGTGTGCTGCACGGGACTGCACCGGACCACGGTGTGCTGCACGGGACTGCACCGGACCACAGCGTGCTTCATGGGACTGCACCGGACCACATCGTGCTGCACGGGACTGCACCGGACCACGGCGTGTTGCACGGAACTACACCGGACCACAGCATGCTGCACAGGAATGCACCGGACCACAGCGTGCTGCATGGGACTGCACCGGACCACAACGTGCTGCATGGGACTGCACCAGACCACAGCGTGCTGCGTGAGACTGCACCAGACCACAGCATGCTGCACGGTACTGCACCAGACCACAGTGCTTCATGGGACTGCACCGGACCACAGCATGCGACATGGGACTGCACGGGACCACAGTGTGCTTCATGGGACTGCACCGGACCACAACGTGCTGCATGGGACTGCACCGGACCACAGTGTGCAGCACGGGACTGCACCGGACCACAGCGTGCTGCATGGGCTGCACGGGTCCACAGCGTGCTGCACGGGACTGCACCGGACAACAGCATGCTGCACGGGACTGCACCGGACCACAGCATGCTGCATGGGCTGCACGGGACCACAGTGTGCTGCACGGGACTGCACCAGACCACAGCGAGCTGCACTGGACTGCACCAGGACACAGCGTGCTGCACGGGACTGCACCGGACCACAGAGTGCTTCATGGGACTGCACCGAACCACAGTGTGCTGCATGGCACCATAGTGTGCTGCGTGGGACTGCACTGGACCACAGCGTGATGCACGGGACTGCACTGTACCACAGCGTGCTGCACGGGACTGCACTGGACCTCAGCGTGCTGCACGGGACTGCACCGGACCACAGCATGCTGCACAGGACTGCACCGGACCACAGCGTGCTGCACGGGACTGCACCGGACCACAGCGTGCTGCACGGGACTGCACCGGACCACAGTGTGCTACATGGGACTGCACCGGACCACGGTGTGCTGCACGGGACTGCACCGGACCACGGTGTGCTGCACGGGACTGCACCGGACCACAGCGTGCTTCATGGGACTGCACCGGACCACAGCATGCGACATGGGACTGCACGGGACCACAGTGTGCTTCATGGGACTGCACCGGACCACAACGTGCTGCATGGGACTGCACCGGACCACAGTGTGCTGCACGGGACTGCACCGGACCACAGCGTGCTGCATGGGCTGCACGGGTCCACAGCGTGCTGCACGGGACTGCACCGGACAACAGCATGCTGCACGGGACTGCACCGGACCACAGCATGCTGCATGGGCTGCACGGGACCACAGTGTGCTGCACGGGACTGCACCGGACAACAGTGTGCTGCACGGGACTGCACCGGACAACAGCGTGCTGCACGGGACTGCACCGGACCACAGCGTGCTGCATGGACTGCACCGGACCACAGCGTGCTGTACGGGAATGTACCGGACCACAGCGTGCTGTACGGGAATGTACCGGACCACAGTGTGCTGCATGGGACTGCACCGGACCACAGCATGCTACACGGGACTGCTCCAGACCACGGTGTGCTGCATGGGACTACAGTGTGCTGCATGGTACTGCACAGGACCACAGTGTGCTGCACGGGACTGCATCGGACCACAGCGTGATGCACGGGACTGCACCAGACCACAATGTGATACACGGGACTGCACTGGACGACAGCATAATGCTCGGGACTGCACCGGACTACAGCATGATGCACGGGACTGCACCGGACCACAACGTGCTGCATGGGACTGCAGCGGACCACAGCGAGCTGCACTGGACTGCACCAGGACACAGCGTGCTGCACGGGACTGCACCGGACCACAGAGTGCTTCATGGGACTGCACCGAACCACAGTGTGCTGCATGGCACCATAGTGTGCTGCGTGGGACTGCACTGGACCACAGCGTGATGCACGGGACTGCACTGTACCACAGCGTGCTGCACGGGACTGCACTGGACCTCAGCGTGCTGCACGGGACTGCACCGGACCACAGCGTGCTGCACGGGACTGCACCGGACCACAGCGTGCTGCATGGGACTGCACCGGACCACGGTGTGCTACATGGGACTGCACCGGACCACGGTGTGCTGCACGGGACTGCACCGGACCACGGTGTGCTGCATGGGACTGCACCGGACCACAGCGTGCTTCATGGGACTGCACCGGACCACATCGTGCTGCACGGGACTGCACCGGACCACGGCGTGTTGCACGGAACTACACCGGACCACAGCATGCTGCACAGGAATGCACCGGACCACAGCGTGCTGCGTGAGACTGCACCAGACCACAGCATGCTGCACGGTACTGCACCAGACCACAGTGCTTCATGGGACTGCACCGGACCACAGCATGCGACATGGGACTGCACGGGACCACAGTGTGCTTCATGGGACTGCACCGGACCACAACGTGCTGCATGGGACTGCACCGGACCATGGAGTGTTGCACGGAACTACACCGGACCACAGCATGCTGCACGGGACCGCACCGGACCACAGCGTGCTGCACGGGACTGCACCAGACCATAGTGTGCTGCGTGGGACTGCACCTGACCACAACGTGCTGCATGGGACTGCCCAGGCCCAGAGTGTGCTGCACGGGACTGCACTGGACCTCAGCATGCTGCACGGGACTGCACCGTACCACAGCATGCTGCACGGGTCTGCACCGTACCACAGCATGCTGCACGGGTCTGCACCAGACCACTGCGTGCTGCACGGGACTGCACCAGACCACAGCGTGCTGCACGGGACCGCACCGGACCACAGCGTGCTGCACAGGACTGCACCGGACCACAGCGTGTTGCACGGGACTGCACCGAACTACAGTGTGCTTCACGGGACTGCACCGGACCACAGCGTGCTGCACGGGACCGCACCGGACCACAGCGTGCTGCACGGGACCGCACCAGACCACAGCATGCTGCACGGGACTGCACCAGACCACAGCATGCTGCACGGGACTGCACCGGACCACAGCATGCTGCACGGGACCGCACCAGACCACAGCATGCTGCACGGGACTGCACCAGATCACAGCATGCTGCACGGGACTGCACCGGACCACAGCGTGTTGCACGGGACTGCACCGGACCACAGTGTGCTTTATGGGACTGCACCGGACCACAGAATGTTGCATGGGACTGCACTGGACCATGGTGTGCTGCACGGGACTGCACCGGACAACAGCGTGATGCATGGGACTGCACCAGACCATAGTGTACTGCGTGGGACTGCACCTGACCACAACATTCTGCGTGGGACTGCACGAGCCTAGAGTGTGCTGCATGGGACTGCACTGGACCACAACGTGCTGCATGGGACTGCACCAGACCACAGCGGGCTGCATGGGACTGCACCTGACCACAGCGTGCTGCACGGGACCGCACCGGACCACAGCGTGCTGCACGGGACCGCACCGGACCACAGTGTGCTGCACGGGACCGCACCGGACCACAGTGTGCTGCACGGGACCGCACCGGACCACAGTGTGCTGCATGGGACTGCACTGGACCACAGTGTGCTGCATGGGACTGCACTGGACCACAGTGTGCTGCATGGGACCACGGGTGTGCTGCACGGGCCTGCACCTGACCACAACGTGCTGCATGGGACTGCATTGGACCACTGTGTGCTGCACGAGACTGCACCGGACCACTGCTTGCTGCATGGGACTGCACAGGACCACAGCGTGCTGCATGGGACTGCACCAGACCACAGTGTGCTGCACGGGACTGCACCAGACCACAGCGTACTGCACGGGACTGCACAGGACTGCACCGGACCACAGCTTGCTGCATGGGACTGCATTGGACCACAGCATGCTGCATGGGACTGCACCAGACCACAGTGTGCTGCACAGGACTGCACCGGACCACAATGTGCTGCATGGGACTGCACCAGACCACAGCGTACTGCACGGGACTGCACCGGACCGCAGCTTGCTGCATGGGACTGCACTGGACCATAGCGCGCCTGCATGGGACTGCACCAGACCACAGCGTACTGCACGGGACTGCACCGGACCACAGCTTGCTGCATGGGACTGCACTGGACCATAGCGCGCTGCACAGGACTGCACCGGACCACAGTGTCCTGCACGGGACTGCTCCGGATCACAGTGTGCTGCATGGACTACATGGCATTGCAGTGAACAGTGAGAATTCCTACAGTATGGAAACAGGCCATTCAGCTCAACGGGTCTGCACCAACCTTCCCAACAGCATCCCAGCCAGACCCATCCCCCTACCCGATCCCTGTAACCCTGCATTTCCCATGGCTAACCTACCTAACCTACACATCCCTGAACACTATGAGGAATTTCCCATGACCAATTCCTAACTGGTAGCATGTAGCTGATTGGTCTGTGAACCTGCGATCAGATTTGATAACACTGTCCTTCTGCCTCCGAATAATGCCGTGAGTATTCAGAGGGAGCCAAATAACAGTGGGAGTTTGATCAAGAATCAGAATTCCACCAGCTCAAGATCGGTCTCTCTGTTCTCTGCAGTCAAACAACACTTTAAACCTGAAGAAGGTCAGCTGATTTCTCCTTCAGCTGTTACTGTAAGCTGCAACTTTTAATGAATCAATTAGGGATCCACTGTCAGTGTGAATCAGTCAGTCAGGGAACTGGTGTCAGTGTGAATCAGTCAGTCAGGGAGCTGGTGTCAGTGTGAATCAGTCAGTCAGGGAGCTGGTGTCAGTGTGAATCAGTCAGTCAGGGAGCTGGTGTCAGTGTGAATCAGTCAGGGAGCTGGTGTCAGTGTGAATCAGTCAGGGAGCTGGTGTCAGTGTGAATCAGTCAGGGAGATGGTGTCAGTGTGAATCAGTCAGGGAGCTGCTGTCAGTGTGAATCAGTCAGGGAGATGGTGTCAGTGTGAATCACTCAGGGAACTAATGTCAGTGTGATTCAGTCAGGGAACTGGTGCCTCCTGTAAATAAATGAAAGCATCTGGAGAAGGAAGATTGAGAAACAGTGTCTGAGCAGCTCAAGAATCAACTCAGAAAACCCTGTGGACAGGGAACTCTGAACTGTCTTTCCAGTCTTTCCCGCTGTCCACAACACCCATGTTTTTATGTGTCTCTGTTTATGTGTGAAAAGGAGGGTTTATAAGACAGTATTAGTTTTAACTGGGAGCATTATATGTTAACAGCTCATCTTTGTTTCCCTGTAACTGGATTCTATTTCTTGGTAATAAACAGGACCTCTTGTTAGGGAGAGAAACCTGGTCTGTGCTCTCTGACAATCTGGGTCTTAGAATTAGGCAACAGTAGAATTGTTAAAACCTTTAATTTTAGTTGGTAACTGCAGAATCGTGGAACTTCATTTCCAGCATGCTGTCCCAGTGAGGTCTAAGACATGTTTCCTGTCTCTACTTTCTCTTAATGCTCAAACATTTTCCGTCAAGTTACCCAGTGTGTTCCTGTTAACATCGGAAAAAACCCTCCCATTGACAAACAGTGAGGCAAGATTGCGGAACAAATAGGTTCCTGGCAAAAGTGGTTATCTACCTTCATACTGTCCTGCAGCTGTTTTGGGAAGAACAAATCGAGACCAACCTCCTTCCTGTAACAGAAAAGAAACCTTTGGACAGTGTGGGCTTATATTGTGGCTGCATCGTCCTTTACACACTCAACGGAACAGACAGAGCATTCACAGGAGACCCTGTCACATCTGGATGAGGACCCAGACTTGGATGGAGTCCCTGTTATACACGAGGGAGTTACATTCTGCGGAAAGGAACATCAAGAAAACATTGTACGAGTTCAATGCAATTGGGATCTGGATTGGACTTCCAAATCACCTCTTCTCCAAGACCAGCTCGCGAGATCAGAAACGCGGGCAGATCCCCAGTGAGCCCCTCCTCAATCCCCTGGTTGTCTGAACAGAATGTTCAAACCAAAATCCCAACAGACCCACACTTACTCCAACAACTCAAAATTGGATTTCTTCTCCAGCGCCTTCGGGGGCATGTCCTTATAAAATCTCCTGAGAACAGACAGTAAAAACAGAAAACCTTTATTCAAAACTTCAACACTACAAGGTTAGAAATTCACATGAAACTGTGGACCGATTCCAACAGTGTGAAGGAGAGGGGGGTTACTGAGAGACAGCGTGAAGGAGCTGGAGTAACATCAGTCGAGACACAGTAACACAGGGCACAGGGGGGACGGGGGGTGGGACGGGGGGGATGGGAGTGGAGTTCCAGTTTGAATAATTTATTGATGGTGTTAATTTGACCTGATGAACTGTGATTGTTGCTGAATTAAAGCTTGGTTACCGTCTGAAGCTGACATCTCCTAGTCATGAGCTGAAGATTGCTGCCAAAAATGCAGTAACATTTTCAGCGTGAACGCGACGATGTTTTCATCTTCAGAGAGTGAAGCTGCAGACTGAGATACGTTTTATTTTGGTGCTAATGCTGCAGGCTGTAGGAAATTGAGCAAGGCCATCACAGGAAGGTGAGCTGCCTGTTCACCAGTGAGCTCGCAATGCCTTACTGTCCCATCAGGCAACATGCAGTGGAATTGGAGAGATGGCATGGGGGCTAACAAATGTTGTGAATTCACAGAGTAGCCATCACCTCAGTGATAACAAGCAGTTTCCCTGCAGAGCTTCCCTCCAGACTACCATCAGTCGTGCTTACAATTCTAGTTATTATTTCACCAATATCTGTCCAACTTCCTCATAGAAGATCCTCCAGCTTTTTTTTCCTCATTTTTAATTAGCAACCAATGCTTTTTGCATGACTGTGGAGGTGATGTTTAACACAGGCCAGTTTCTAGCTGATTGAGACAATAAGACCTGGATCCCAAAGGCTCAGTTCCCATCAGCTTCGGGCCTCGTTTCTCCAAATGTGAAGCTGGTGGGAAGCTGAGTGAACCCGCAGAAGAAGAGAAAGAGAATGATCTCAAATCTCGAGCCAACACGTTGAGGATTAAAATGTGGCTTAGAGATAGTTATTGTTCTCTGTCCAATTCTGTTATCAGGTTGGGAACCCCCAAGTACGGGATACAGACAAAGGAGCTCTCCCTGTTGCCTGAGCTTCCCATTGGCTTCAGGTGGATACGGAGGATGAGCTGGAGGCCAGCACATTGCTCCATGTCATACAGAGGGAGCCTTACCTGATCTCTAGGCAGCCCAACTTCATGGCTATGTCCTGATCGACTTGAGCAGCAACTTCCTGCATGTAGTCACTGCGTACCTGTTGAGACAATGTCAGCAAATGAGACTCTCTGTGATCCG
Source organism: Chiloscyllium punctatum (assembly GCF_047496795.1). Taxonomy (NCBI): domain Eukaryota; kingdom Metazoa; phylum Chordata; class Chondrichthyes; order Orectolobiformes; family Hemiscylliidae; genus Chiloscyllium; species Chiloscyllium punctatum. Next base: position 4,139,614 of record NC_092749.1, read on the forward strand.
ATCAACAGGAATGGACACTGGAGGGCTCGAGAACCCTGAAAGCACCAGGTCAACCAAAATAGGAGAGTAAAGGTCGGAAGACTGCTCCACGAAAATGTTGGATGTTTTCAGTGTGAGAATTATTGGGCTGTCTTTGCAGACTGCAGATGCTAGAAACCAGATTCTGGATTAGTGGTGCTGGAAGAGCACAGCAGTTCAGGCAGCATTTGCTGAGGGCTGATTTGTGTGCTTTAATTAAGTGCTGTTACCCAGCAGGTGATGAATGGTATGGGTGGGATGCTCTTCAGAGGGTAGACGCAGACTTGTTGGGCTGAATGGCTTCTTTCTGTGCTCATTCTATCAGTTCAAATGTCCCAAGATCTGGACAACATCCAGGCTTGGGCTGATAAGACAGTACCATTGCTAAATCCCCCGCTATTGACATCCTGGGGGTTACCATTGACCAGAAACTGGTCATAAACCAAGTGGGTACGAGAGCAGGCCAGAGGCTAGAAATACTGCAGCAAGTAACTCCCCTCCTGACTCCCCAAAGCCTGTCCACCATCTACAAGGTACAAGTCAGGAGTGTGATGGAATACTCCCACTTGACCTGGATGGGTGCAGCTCCAACACTCAAGAAGCTTGACACCATCCAGGACAAAGCAGTTGCTTGACTGGCACCAAAATCCACAAACATCTCCTCCCTCCACCACCAATGCTCAGTAGCAGCAGTGTGTACTATCTACAAGATGCACTGCAGAAGTTCACCAAAGATCCTCAAACTGCACCTTCCAAACCCACGACCACTTCCAAATTAGAAGGACAAGGGCAGCAGATACATGGGAACACCACCGCCTGTAAGTTCCACTCCAAGTCATTCCCCATCCTGACTTGGAAATATATCATTGTTCCTTTAGGGCCCCTGAGTCAGAATCCTGGAATTCCCTCCGTAGAGGCATCCTAACTGTGCCTTGTAGGTGGTGGACAAGCTTTGGGGAGTCTCACTCACTCCAGGATTCCCAGCCTCTCATCTGCTCTTGTAGTCACTGTGGTTATGTGGAGAGACCAGTTCAACATCTAATCAATGATGACCTCCCTTCCCGATTATCAAGGCAGCTGAGGGGTGACCTTATAGAGGTTTACAAAATCATGAGGAGCATGGATAGGGTAAATAGAACAAGGTCTTTGGTCCAGGGTGGCAAAGTCCAGAACTAGAGTCCAGGGTGAGAGGGGAAAGACTTAAAAAGGTCTGAAGGGACAACATTTTCACACAGAGGGTGGTGTGTGTATGGGATGAGCTGCCAGAGGAAGTGTTGGACGCTGATACAATTACATTTAAAAGGTATTTGGATGGGTATATGAATAGGAAGGGTTTAGCGAGATACAGACCAAGGGCTGGCAAATGGGACTAGATTCTGTTAGGATATCTGGTTGGCATGGAGGAGTTGATCGAAGGGTCTGTTTCCATACTGTACATCTCTATGACTCTATGACTGTGGTTTACAAAGGCAACTCACCACGTCCTTCTCAAGGGCAACTAGGGATGGGCAATAAATACTGGCCCAGCCACTGATACCCCCATCCCATGGAAGTGTTTGCTGTAACAAGCCTGATAGCTGCCACTTAGCCGTGTAATGTCAGCCAGTGCTGTGTGTGATACTGAGGATGTGGTCACTAACGTGTGAATGAAAGACAAGAACAGAAACTGCTAACATGACAGAAAAAGCAGAAAGGATATAATGCAGAGCTCTATCCAAGTGTGAACCAACCTTCACACCTCTCAGTTCCATACGAGCTGAGGTTTCGAGAGCGCTGTGAAGTGCAGCCAAAAACAGGAAAGCCAGCTCTGTGCTTCCATCAGAGAAACGCAGAGGAACAGTTAGTGAATGTGCTGCCTGACAAACCAACAGGAAACAATCTCATTCTCAAACATCTTTCTGAAGAAAGAATCTCATCAATGGAGAACCTGTTTTACACTCAGGGGTGATGGAATGTTTTCATGAAGGCATTAGGTATTGTTCCCAGAACCAAGGGGTCAAAGGGCATGGGGAGAAAGCAGGAACAGGGGAGACAGATAGTCAGCCATGGTTAAGGTGAATGGTGGAGCAGGCTTGAAGGGCCGAAAGGCCTACTCCCACTCCTATTTTCGATGTTCCTGTCCATCTGGCACACTATTACTTACAGATTGCCATCCTGAAAACATCACCTTTATATCAACTCTCTGTCTATTAGTTAGCTAATCTTTTATGTATGCTAATATGCTACCCTCCAACATCAATGGGGTCTTGTCTCATTAAGGAGTCAAATGTGCAGTAGCTTATCAAATACAGTCTGTAAACACTAAGTTATTCCACCCCCTGCTTTCTTGTTACCTATCTTGCTTGTGACCCCCTCAAATAATACCAGTAAAGTCATCAGGCATGACGCAACACTGCTCAATCATCTTATCTTGCATATTATCTTACCTATCTTGCTTGTGACCCCCTCAAATAATACCAGTAAAGTCATCAGGCATGACGCAACACTGCTCAATCATCTTATCTTGCATATTATCTTACCTATCTTGCTTGTGACCCCCTCAAATAATACCAGTAAAGTCATCAGGCATGACGCAACACTGCTCAATCATCTTATCTTGCATATTATCTTACCTATCTTGCTTGTGACCCCCTCAAATAATACCAGTAAAGTCATCAGGCATGACGCAACACTGCTCAATCATCTTATCTTGCATATTATCTTACCTATCTTGCTTGTGACCCCCTCAAATAATACCAGTAAAGTCATCAGGCATGACGCAACACTGCTCAATCATCTTATCTTGCATATTATCTTACCTATCTTGCTTGTGACCCCCTCAAATAATACCAGTAAAGTCATCAGGCATGACGCAACACTGCTCAATCATCTTATCTTGCATATTATCTTACCTATCTTGCTTGTGACCCCCTCAAATAATACCAGTAAAGTCATCAGGCATGACGCAACACTGCTCAATCATCTTATCTTGCATATTATCTTACCTATCTTGCTTGTGACCCCCTCAAATAATACCAGTAAAGTCATCAGGCATGACGCAACACTGCTCAATCATCTTATCTTGCATATTATCTTACCTATCTTGCTTGTGACCCCCTCAAATAATACCAGTAAAGTCATCAGGCATGACGCAACACTGCTCAATCATCTTATCTTGCATATTATCTTACCTATCTTGCTTGTGACCCCCTCAAATAATACCAGTAAAGTCATCAGGCATGACGCAACACTGCTCAATCATCTTATCTTGCATATTATCTTACCTATCTTGCTTGTGACCCCCTCAAATAATACCAGTAAAGTCATCAGGCATGACTCAACACTGCTCAATCATCTTATCTTGCATATTATCTTACCTATCTTGCTTGTGACCCCCTCAAATAATACCAGTAAAGTCATCAGGCATGACGCAACACTGCTCAATCATCTTATCTTGCATATTATCTTACCTATCTTGCTTGTGACCCCCTCAAATAATACCAGTAAAGTCATCAGGCATGACGCAACACTGCTCAATCATCTTATCTTGCATATTATCTTACCTATCTTGCTTGTGACCCCCTCAAATAATACCAGTAAAGTCATCAGGCATGACGCAACACTGCTCAATCATCTTATCTTGCATATTATCTTACCTATCTTGCTTGTGACCCCCTCAAATAATACCAGTAAAGTCATCAGGCATGACGCAACACTGCTCAATCATCTTATCTTGCATATTATCTTACCTATCTTGCTTGTGACCCCCTCAAATAATACCAGTAAAGTCATCAGGCATGACGCAACACTGCTCAATCATCTTATCTTGCATATTATCTTACCTATCTTGCTTGTGACCCCCTCAAATAATACCAGTAAAGTCATCAGGCATGACGCAACACTGCTCAATCATCTTATCTTGCATATTATCTTACCTATCTTGCTTGTGACCCCCTCAAATAATACCAGTAAAGTCATCAGGCATGACGCAACACTGCTCAATCATCTTATCTTGCATATTATCTTACCTATCTTGCTTGTGACCCCCTCAAATAATACCAGTAAAGTCATCAGGCATGACGCAACACTGCTCAATCATCTTATCTTGCATATTATCTTACCTATCTTGCTTGTGACCCCCTCAAATAATACCAGTAAAGTCATCAGGCATGACGCAACACTGCTCAATCATCTTATCTTGCATATTATCTTACCTATCTTGCTTGTGACCCCCTCAAATAATACCAGTAAAGTCATCAGGCATGACGCAACACTGCTCAATCATCTTATCTTGCATATTATCTTACCTATCTTGCTTGTGACCCCCTCAAATAATACCAGTAAAGTCATCAGGCATGACGCAACACTGCTCAATCATCTTATCTTGCATATTATCTTACCTATCTTGCTTGTGACCCCCTCAAATAATACCAGTAAAGTCATCAGGCATGACGCAACACTGCTCAATCATCTTATCTTGCATATTATCTTACCTATCTTGCTTGTGACCCCCTCAAATAATACCAGTAAAGTCATCAGGCATGACGCAACACTGCTCAATCATCTTATCTTGCATATTATCTTACCTATCTTGCTTGTGACCCCCTCAAATAATACCAGTAAAGTCATCAGGCATGACGCAACACTGCTCAATCATCTTATCTTGCATATTATCTTACCTATCTTGCTTGTGACCCCCTCAAATAATACCAGTAAAGTCATCAGGCATGACGCAACACTGCTCAATCATCTTATCTTGCATATTATCTTACCTATCTTGCTTGTGACCCCCTCAAATAATACCAGTAAAGTCATCAGGCATGACGCAACACTGCTCAATCATCTTATCTTGCATATTATCTTACCTATCTTGCTTGTGACCCCCTCAAATAATACCAGTAAAGTCATCAGGCATGACGCAACACTGCTCAATCATCTTATCTTGCATATTATCTTACCTATCTTGCTTGTGACCCCCTCAAATAATACCAGTAAAGTCATCAGGCATGACGCAACACTGCTCAATCATATTATGCATTTCAAAATATTCTGTGATTACAACCATCATAACAGACTTAATATTTCCCCAATTACAGACAGAAAGCTAACTGGCCCAGAGTTACTTGCTTTTTGTCTCATTCCCTTTTTCAAAGGCATTGGCAGTGTTCCAATACTCTGGGCTTTTTCTAGAATCTAAGGACACCAGGAAGATTGCTGCCAGTGCATCCATATCACTGTAGCTTCGCCCTTTAATATTCTACGATGCATCCCATCAGGCCCAGGGGATTTACTGGTCTTTAATCCCATTAGTTTCCCAAGCATCTTTTCTCTTGTGATAGTTACTGAATGTATCCTTCCTTTCACCCTTGAATATCCAGTAATTTTGGAATGTTAATAACGCTCTTTGTTGCAAAGTATTTATTCGTCTCCTCTGCCATTTCCTGCTTCCCCATTATTATTTCCCGGTCTCAAAATTTCTGTTCACTTTTGCCTCTCTCTTCCTTTTTATATATTTAAAAATACATTTGCTGTCTATCTTGATATTACTGTCAAAATTGAATTTGGACTGAATTAGCTTTCCTGTCACATGCAGTGGAACGGGTACCGTGAAAAGTCTGTAATGTCGTCAATTTGGTGCAACATTAGGTATTGGCTACTGAGAGACAGATACTTCAATGTGGGGTACAGATTTAAAAGACTTATAAGGAAATGTTCTGCACAGAATAAAGAAGTTTTGTTATAAAGTACTTGAATTTTAGTCTTTCCACCAAGTCTGTTCCAGCACTGAGCCTCCAGACTGCCCAGGGCCAACTCCTTACATCATACTGGCCTCACTGCTAGGCCACAGGCTCCTCCACTCCAGGAGCCCATTCCCGCGCTCCAGCCTCCGCTCTGGGACCCCATTCCCGCGCTCCAGCCTCCGCTCTGGGACCCCATTCCTCCGCTCTGGGACCCCATTCCCGCGCTCCAGCCTCCGCTCTGGGACCCCATTCCCGCGCTCCAGCCTCCGCTCTGGGACCCCATTCCCGTGCTCCAGCCTCCGCTCTGGGACCCCATTCCCGCGCTCCAGCCTCCGCTCTGGGACCCCATTCCCGCGCTCCAGCCTCCGCTCTGGGACCCCATTCCCGCGCTCCAGCCTCCGCTCTGGGACCCCATTCCCGCGCTCCAGCCTCCGCTCTGGGACCCCATTCCCGCGCTCCAGCCTCCGCTCTGGGACCCCATTCCCGCGCTCCAGCCTCCGCTCTGGGACCCCATTCCCGCGCTCCAGCCTCCGCTCTGGGACCCCATTCCCGCGCTCCAGCCTCCGCTCTGGGACCCCATTCCCGCGCTCCAGCCTCCGCTCTGGGACCCCATTCCCAGGCTCCAGCCTCCGCTCTGGGACCCCATTCCCAGGCTCCAGCCTCCGCTCTGGGACCCCATTCCCAGGCTCCAGCCTCCGCTCTGGGACCCCATTCCCAGGCTCCAGCCTCCGCTCTGGGACCCCATTCCCAGGCTCCAGCCTCCGCTCTGGGACCTCATTCCCAGGCTCCAGCCTCCGCTCTGGGACCCCATTCCCAGGCTCCAGCCTCCGCTCTGGGACCCCATTCCCAGGCTCCAGCCTCCGCTCTGGGACCCCATTCCCAGGCTCCAGCCTCCGCTCTGGGACCCCATTCCCAGGCTCCAGCCTCCGCTCTGGGACCCCATTCCCAGGCTCCAGCCTCCGCTCTGGGACCCCATTCCCAGGCTCCAGCCTCCGCTCTGGGACCCCATTCCCAGGCTCCAGCCTCCGCTCTGGGACCCCATTCCCAGGCTCCAGCCTCCGCTCTGGGACCCCATTCCCAGGCTCCAGCCTCCGCTCTGGGACCCCATTCCCAGGCTCCAGCCTCCGCTCTGGGACCCCATTCCCAGGCTCCAGCCTCCGCTCTGGGACCCCATTCCCAGGCTCCAGCCTCCGCTCTGGGACCCCATTCCCTCGCTCCATCCTCCGCTCTGGGACCCCATTCCCGCGCTCCAGCCTCCGCTCTGGGACCCCATTCCCTCGCTCCATCCTCCGCTCTGGGACCCCACTCCCCCCGCACTGGGCTGGCCTGGGACTCACCAACAATGCCCTTTGTCCCTGCATACCCCTCCAGGTAAATTTAAGTTAAAGTTTGAAAACATAATACTGCAGAAAGACAAAGAGAAAACCAGAAAAAGGAAACGAACAGTTGAAGCAGAGGAGCTCTGCTACAGAACCTAACTGTGGTGCCATCTTAAAAGCGAGCTGGGTATGTATTTGAAAGGCATAGAGTTAGAGGGTGACAGAGCTTGGGCTGGAGAGTGGGACTAGCTGGGTAGCCTTTCAGGAGCTGGTACAGACATGATGGATCAAATGGCCTCCTTCTGCAACATAACATTCTATCATTCTACGTGCAAGTTTGCTATCAAATTTGATTTCTTCCTCTTTACTTATTTTTGGTTGTCTTGCTGGTTTTTGAAAATTTCCCAATCCTCTGGCCTATCACTAATCTTTGCTACATTGTATGTTTCTCTTTCCCTTCCAATTTGATGGCATCCTTAATTTCCATGGTTAACCATGGTTGGCCTATCCCCTTCCTAGAATCCCTTTGTAATTACCCTTAGTTCAGTTTGATCCAGTCTTTTCTGAGCCATGTTCCTCCCTCTCCAACTGAATGTTACATGATGCTTACTGTTTCCTAGGGACTCGTGGACTTTGAAAGTATTCATCAAACCTGCCGCATAACACATCACCTGATCCAAACGACTCTGATACCACAACATGTTGTGCCAGGAAACTGGATGCACTCTATGATGCCTTCCTTGTGGCTTCCTCTACCAATCTGTTGATCCCAACATACACGAAGATTAAAGTTACCCACAAAGAATGTACTGTCTTTGCTCCATTCCCTTGTCATCTCTTGATTTTTGGATTAGTGGTGCTGGAAGAGCACAGCAGTTCAGGCAGCATCCGAGGAGCAGTAAAATCGATATTTCGGGCAAAAGCCCTTCATCAGGAATAAAGGCAGAGAGCCTGAAGGGTTGAGAGATAAGCTAGAGGAGGGTGGGGGTGGGGAGAAAGTAGCATAGAGTACAATAGGTGAGTGGGGGAGGGGATGAAGGTGATAGGTCAGGGAGGAGGGTGGAGTGGACAGGTGGAAAAGAAGATAGGCAGGTAGGACAAGTCATGGGTACGGTGCTGAGCAGGAAGTTTGGAACAAGGGGGAGGTGGGGAAAGGGGAAATGAGGAAACTGTTGAAGTCTACATTGATGCCCTGGGGTTGAAGTGTTCCGAGGCGGAAAATGAGGCGTTCTTCCTCCAGGCGTCTGGTGGCGAGGGAGCGGCGGTGAAGGAGGCCCAGGACCTCCATGTCCTTGGCAGAGTGGGAGGGGGAGTTGAAATGTTGGGCCACAGGGCGGTTTGGTTGATTGGTGCGGGTGTCCCGGAGATGTTCCCGAAAGCGCTCTGCTTGGAGGCATCCAGTCTCCCCAATGTAGAGGAGACCACATCAGGAGCAACGGATACAATAAATGATATTAGTGGATGTGCAAGTAAAACTTTGATGGATGTGGAAGGCTCCTTTAGGGCCTTGGATAGAGGTGAGGGAGAAGGTGTGGGCACAGGTTTTACAGTTCCTGCGGTGGCAGGGGAAAGTGCCAGGATGGGAGGGTGGGTTGTAGGGGGGGGCGTGGACCTGACCAGGTAGTCACGGAGGGAACGGTCTTTGTGGAAAGCGGAAAGGGGTGGGGAGGGAAATATATCCCTGGTGGTGAGGTCTGTTTGGAGGTGGCGGAAATGTCAGCGGATGATTTGGTTTATGCAAAGGTTGGTAGGGTGGAAGGTGAGCACCAGGGGCGTTCTGTCCTTTTTACAGTTGGAGGGGTGGGGTCTGAGGGCGGAGGTGCGGGATGTAGACGAGATGCATTGGAGGGCATCTTTAACCACGTGGGAAGGGAAATTGCGGTCACTAAAGAAGGAGGCCATCTGGTGTGTTCTATGGTGGAACTGGTCCTCCTGGGAGCAGATACAGCAGAGATGGAGGAATTGGGAATACGGGATGACATTTTTGCAAGAGGTAGGGTGGGAAGAGGTGTAATCCAGGTAGCTGTGGGAGTCGGTGGGTTTGTAAAAAATGTCAGTGTCAATTCGATCATCATTAATGGAGACGGAGAGGTCCAGGAAGGGGAGGGAGGTGTCAGAGATGGTCCAGGTAAATTTAAGGTCAGGGTGGAATGTGTTGGTGAAGTTGATGAATTGCTCAACCACCTCGCAGGAGCACGAGGTGGCGCCAATGCAATCATCAATGTAGCAGAGGAAGAGGTGGGGAGTGGTGCTGGTGTAATTACGGAAGATCAACTGCTCTATGTAGCCAACAAAGTCATAGCTGGGGCCCATACGTGTGCCCATGGCTACCCCTTTGGTCTGGAGGAAGTGGGAGGATTCAAAGGAGAAATTGTTAAGGGTGAGGACCAGTTTGGCCAAACGAATGAGAGTGTCGGTGGAAGGGTACAGTTGGGGACGTCGGGAGAGGAAAAAACGGAGGGCTTGGAGGCCCTGGTCATGGCAGATGGAGGTGTAGAGGGATTGGATATCCATGGTGAAGATAAGGCGTTGGGGGCCGGGGAAACGGAAGTCTTGGAGGAGGTGGAGGGCGTGGGTGGTGTCTTGAACGTATGTGGGGAGTTCCTGGACTAGGGGGGATAGGACAGTGTTGAGGTAGGTAGGGATGAGTTCAGTGGGGCAGGAGCATGCTGAGGCAATGGGTCGGCCAGGGTGGTCAGGCTTGTGGATCTTGGGAAGGAGGTAGAACCGGGCAGTGCGGGGTTCCCGGACTATGAGGTTGGAACCTGTGGGTGGGAGATCTCCTGAGGTGATGTGGTTCTGTATGGTCTGGGAGATGATGGTTTGGTGATGGGGGGGGGGGTGGGGTCATCTCTTGATTTATCCTCAGTTTTGTTTAATGTATTCATTTGTAGGATGTGGGCATTGTTGCCTAGGTCAGTATTTATTGCCTGTCCCTTGTGAAGGTGGGGGGGGGGGGGGGGAGCTGCCTTCTTGAACTGCTGCAGTCTATGTGCTATAGATTGACAGATAATGCCATGAGTTGCAGGATTTGTACCCAGTGACACTGAAGGAACAGCAATATATTTCCAAGTCTGGATGCTGAGTGGCTTGGAGGGGAACTTGCAGGGGGTCATGTTCCCAAGTATCTACTTCTGTTGTCCTTCTCGACTCCATGACACCAATCCTGTTAGGGGCCTACAGATTATTCCCATCAGTGTCTTCCTTCCCATTTTATTTTCTGCCTTTACCCATGTTTCAATCCAAGATAATTTCTTGTGATTGTACTTCTTCTATCACAATCCAACCCACCATTCCTTCCTTCCTGCCTGTCCTTTTCACATCCTCCGGAATATTTAGGTTGCAGTATGGTGTGCCCATTTATCTGTGATGCAGGTGAGAGACACACAGAGGGACACTCACTTACCTGTTGATAGTAACACAACAGAGTTGTTCGGTCTTGTTTAAAACTCTCCATTACATCTTTAGGAAGGAAACGAATCCTCAGATCATACCTGCAAGAAATTCCAAAAGGCGCTTTCCTTTAAATTCAATTTCAAACAGACTTATTGTTAAGCACTTGACCATAAGACAAAGCACACAATGAGACCCTTCAGCCCATCGAGTCTGATCATGTTTGATATGATAACCCTCAACTCCACTTCCCCGCCTTTTCCATGTATCAAAACCAAGAGTACTGCAGACGCTGTCAACCTGAAACAAAAACACAAATTGCTGCAAAAGCTCAGCAGATCTGGCAGTGTCTGTGGAGAGAAATCAGAGTTAATGTTTCAGGCCCAGACCAAGAGTTCTGAGGAAGGATCACTGCACCCGAGACTCTAACTCTAATTTCTGTCCACAGATGCTGCCAGATGTTCCAGTATTTTCTGTTTTTGTTTTGCTCATACCCTTGGTTCCCTTCTTGATTAAAAATCTATTGCAGCCCTGAATATACTTAACAACCTAGCCTTCTGTAGGAAAGAATTTCACAGATTCACTACGCTCTGAAAGAAAAAAACATCCTGGACGTTCCATGGTTTACCATTTGACCTATCGGGTCCACTCTGATATTTGATCATGGCTGATGTGTTTCTTAACCCCCTACTTTCCCACCTTCTCCCTGTAGCCCTTGATCCCCTATCTCTCTCTGTCTTAAATACGCTCAATAACATGGTCTCCACAGCCCTCTGCAGCAATGAGCTCCTCAGATTCTCCACCCTCTGGCTGAAGAAAGTTCTCCTCATCTCTGTTCCAAGGGGTCATCTCTTCACTCTGAGACTGTGCCCTCGGGTCCTAGTCTCTCCTTCTTATGGAAACATTTTTTCCACATCCACTGTATCCAGGCCTCTCAGTATTCTCTAAGTTTCAATAAGATTCCCCTTCATCTTTCTCAACTCCAACAAGTACAGACCCATTCAGCTCTATCACTCCAGGTGGTAGCAAATTCCTTATTCTCCTCAGGCTCTGGAATGGAGTTCAGGACCTTATTGTTACAATGATGAGGTTCAGGCTTTGTTAGAATCAAGGGTTCAGCAGCTTCCTGTCAAAGCTTTCTGGAAACCCAGACAGATCCCATCCACTAGCTCTCCATTGTCTAACCCACTCGTTACCTCCTCAAAGAATTCTAACTGATTTGTTAGGCATAGCCTCCCCTTGATGAAGCCTTATTTTACCATGAACGTCCAAGTACTCCACAATCTCATCCATACTAATGGACTCTCAAATCTTACCAATGACTGAGGGTCAGGCTAACCAGCCTGTAGTTCCCTGTCTTCTGCTTCCCTTCCTTCTTAGACAGGGGTGTTACATTAGAATCAAGATTAGAGCGGTGCTGGAAAAGCACAGCAGATCAGGCAGCATCCGAGGAGCAGGAAAATCCTCCCCTTTGTACGTTTCTTCCTCCTTGGGATGAACCTCTGCTGTGCATTCCAAGTTATCCCAGAAACTCCTGCCATCACTGCCCCACCATCGTCCCTGCTGGACTCCCCTTCCAATCAACTCTGGTCAACTCCTCCCTCATGTCTTTGTAATACCTCAATTGCATTACCTCATGCCTTTACTCAATTGTAATACCATTCCAGCTTCTTCCCCTCAAACTGCAGGGTGAATTCGATCATATTATGGTCACTGCCCCCTAGGGGTTCCCTTCACCTAATAAGCTCCCTCATCAAGTCTGCCTCATTACACATCACCAAATCCAGACCTGGCTCTTCCCAAATGGGATCTACCACAAGCTGCTCCAAAGACCATCTCGTGAACATTCCATAAATTCCTTTTCTTAAGATCAGCTTCCAAATTGACTTTCCCAGTCCACCTGCATATTGGAGTTCCCCATGGTTACTGTAGTGGAGTCTTTCTTATCTGCTACCGCTCAGAGACCTCCCTTCATCACTCCTTGTTGTTGGTTTCATTTCATTTCTTCCTAAAGAGGCAATCCCACTCCCTCTGCCTGTCCTTTCGATTGGATGTGTATCTTTGGATATTTAGTTCCCATGCCTGATCCCCTTGCAGCCATGTCTCTGTGATACCCACATTGTATCAGCCAATTTCAGTCAGTGCCACAAGTTCACTTATCTTGCTTTGCGTGCTGCAGGTACCACACCCTCAGCCCTGCATTGACTGCTCCCCCTTCTCAGAGTTATCCTCTTACCTGCTGTGCCTGTAGTTAAGATTCCTGACCCATTCCACAGTTTTTCCTATGACTTGTTCTGTAAACATTAATGATCTCTGCTGACTCCTCCTCCCCTTTACCTTTGTCCATAATTTTCCATCCAACTGAACCCATTTCCCCACAACCCCACAACTATTCATTTAAAGCCCCATCCACAGCCATTTAAACGGAATCATCGGTTCAGGAGATAGGAATCCCTTGCCATGCATCACCACATGCATTCTCAACCTCTCTCTCCATCAGTATCGCCTCACGCTGGCACAGGGCTGCACTGCCCTCCACTTCCACTTCATCCTCTGGCTGTTTTCCTTTCAGACATTAAGGAGCACAAGATGCAACAAACTCAGAGATACCCAGGGTCCTCTGGAACCTCCCTCCCCATCTATTCCGTCTGCCTCTATCTCCTGCCCTAACCCCACCTCCTATCAGGTATTCTCTTCTGACGACCTACTCTGTGATGATGACCGTTCTGTATTCAGCAAAGGTCTCGGCTTTATTCCTCTGCGTCTCCATCTTTAATGAATTTTGGGCATGGTATGACATTGAACTCTACTTCCGTTAGCTTCATCACCGTGCTCATTTCTTTGGAACGGAGTCGTCCTTCTGTCCCACAGACCCCCTCACACCTACCTCCAACACTCTCCCTCCACCTAGAGACCTTCCTCTGGCCTTTTCCCTTTATTGGCCTATTTGTCAGGTCAGATGGGAGGCCATGGGTAGCCACATTGGCCCCAGTTGTTCTTGTCTCTTTGTGGGGTATGTGGAACATTCCTTGTTCCAGTTCTATTTCGGCACCCATCCACAACCCTTTCTCTGATATATCAATGATAGCATCAGTACTGCTTCTCTCTCTCTCGACCGGACTGGGAAAATTTTATTGATTTTGCTTTCAATTTTCACCTGGCTCTCACTTTCATCTGATCCATCTCTGACTCGTCCCTTCCCTTCCTCAATATCTTGGTTCCCATTTCTGGGGATAGATTGGCCACCAACATCGCCTAAACAGAACCTACCAACTCCCACAGCTACCTGGACTATACATCCTCACCCCCCCTCCTTCCTATAAAGCCTCGATTCCATTCTCCCAGTTCCTCCGTACTTGTTCCGACGAGGCCAATTTTGACAAGGGGGCATCCGAAATGCCCACCTTCTCCCTCAACCAAGGATTCCCCAGCACTGTAGTTGACAGGGCCCCTCAGCAGGTCTGACCCATCTCCTGCATTTCGGCCCTCACCACCCCTCTCTCCCCCCACAACAGCGATAGGGTGCCCTTGTCCTCAGCCACTAACCTACGAGCATCCACATCAGAGCAGGAGGTGGTGGTGTTGGTCTATATATAGAATAACAGATACCAGGGAGTGAGTTACCGAAATCTAATTAAGAGTTTCGGGGTGGTTTATATATGGAATAACAGACCTCTCAGGAATGAGTTACAGACTGGAATCTAATCGAGGGGTTTAGGGTGTAAGGAGTTTTATATTTAGAATATCAGATATCAGGAATATGCTCCAGGAGTCAAGGGAGATGGTTTTATTAATGAACATGACCAAAGCTGAGTGGGGTGGTGGGGTGGGGTGGGTGGTGGGGTGGTGGGGTGGTGGGGTGGGTGGTGGGGTGGTGGGGTGGGTGGTGGGGTGGTGGGGTGGGTGGTGGGGTGGTGGGGTGGGTGGTGGGGTGGTGGGGTGGGTGGTGGGGTGGTGGGGTGGTGGGGTGGGTGGTGGGGTGGGGGTGTGGTTAGGAGAGAAATCCTTTCACCTCGTTCACAGGGCAAGGCAGTGGAAACATTCATGACATTCCCAGAGCAGTTAGTTCAGTCACAGTTCACCAAATGTGGAGTAAGTTAAACATACTCAGTGTTTTTCTCTGTGCTGCACCAAAAGACCAGACTGTAATAAATGGTAATACCTCCATTCAGCTTCATGGTGTAGACTCTCATATTTCGTCAGAACCTCATGGACAGTAAGGTCAGGGTGTAGCCAATATATTTCATCTGACTTCAAATGCTTCAGTCTGAGTCCATAGCAGCTCTTAAAAATGATACTGGGTCCCACTCTCCCACTGTCCAGTATCGTGTTAATAATCTCCTGTGTGCAAAGAGGACAATTAGAACCATCACACACAATACTGACTGATAATAAAGCATCATATGGCTGGTCTGTCTGAGAATAAACAGTAATCCATCCAGTATCAGAGAAACCAGGTTCCATCACCTCACAATGGCCTACCCTATTCCCCATATTGACAGCAAAACATCGAACATGTCCTTACCGTCATCTCCTGCTCCACTGTTCATATTCCCTGTGGCTACTGAACAAATACCTGCCCCAACCACTCCACTGTGTGCTGCTCAGGCAGGTCCATGGGCTGTACGTCAACAGAGACATACTCAGAGTGTGTTGAGGGAGGCGTTGGTGAGTGAGGAGGGGGTTGGTGATTGGGGGGTATTAGTAAGGGGGTTGGTGATTGATGAGTGAGGGGGGTTGTTGAGTGAGGGTGGAGCTAGTGAGTGAGGATGGTTTGGTGAATGGTGGAAGTTGGGGTTTGGTGAGTGAGGGGGGTTTGGGTGAGTGAGTGGGGGTTTGTTGAGTGAGTGGGGGTTTGTTGAGTGAGTGGGGGTTTGGCGAGTGAGTGGGGGTTTGGCGAGTGAGTGGGGGTTTGGCGAGTGAGTGGGGTTTGGGTGAGTGGGGGGGGTTTGGGTGAGTGGGGGGGGTTGGGTGAGTGGGGGGGTTGGGTGAGTGGGGGGGGGTTGGGTGAGTGGGGGGGGGTTGGGTGAGTGGGGGGGGTTGGGTGAGTGGGGGGGGTTGGGTGAGTGGGGGGGGTTGGGTGAGTGGGGGGGGGTTGGGTGAGTGGGGGGGGGTTGGGTGAGTGGGGGGGGGTTGGGTGAGTGGGGGGGGTTGGGTGAGTGGGGGGGGTTGGGTGAGTGGGGGGGGGTTGGGTGAGTGGGGGGGGTTGGGTGAGTGGGGGGGGTTGGGTGAGTGGGGGGGGGTTGGGTGAGTGGGGGGGGGTTGGGTGAGTGGGGGGGGTTGGGTGAGTGGGGGGGGTTGGGTGAGTGGGGGGGGTTGGGTGAGTGGGGGGGGGTTGGGTGAGTGGGGGGGGGTTGGGTGAGTGGGGGGGGGGTTGGGTGAGTGGGGGGGGGTTGGGTGAGTGGGGGGGGTTGGGTGAGTGGGGGGGGGGTTGGGTGAGTGGGGGGGGGTTGGGTGAGTGGGGGGGGTTGGGTGAGTGGGGGGGGTTGGGTGAGTGGGGGGGGGTTGGGTGAGTGGGGGGGGTTGGGTGAGTGAGTGGGGGTTGGGTGAGTGGGGGGGGTTGGGTGAGTGAGTGGGGGTTTGTTGAGTGAGTGAGGGTTTGAGTGAGGAGGGTTTGGTGAGTGAGGAAGGTTTGGGTGAGTGAGGAGGGTTTGGGTGAGTGAGGAGGGGTTTGGTGAGTGAGGGGGGTTTGGGAGTGAGGAAGGCTGGGGTTTGGGTGAGTGAGGTGGGTTTGGGTGAGTGAGGGGGGGTTTGGTGAGTGAAGGGGGGTTTGGTGAGTGAGGGAGGCAAGGGTTTGGTGAGTGAGGGGGTTTGGTGAGTGGGGGGGCCGTTTTAGTGAAGGCGGGGTTTGCTGATTACCAGTCAGGTAGTGACTGCCAAGGCAATCCTATTTGGGAATAACTTTTCTGTGTCGGATATCGATGAAGGTGATGGCTCCTCGGTGGAATGCAGCAAAATCTACATCATCCATGACATCATGGATGGCTCAGCCCCATATGTGTGGAGCAGGAAAAGGGCGAGAGCAGCCCCCATTAGGGGTTTCTCTGATTGGGGAACAGCCAGGCCCCAGGGTGATGTTAGCCTCCCTGGTACTAGGTTTGGGAATGGCACACAACCCTCATCCTTGTCTCTTTCTGATGGGTCAATGGAAGAATTTTACAAATTTTGTCCATCTTCGTCACAAACAACTGAAACCAGGTCTCTCCAAAGAGACAACACTGGACTTGGCTCTGTCAACTGCAAACTCTGTTAGGACTGTGTCTCCAAGGGGCAAGCCAATGGCTACAGCCTCCCACAAGTGAATGTTTGAACAAATGACACTGCTGTAGCAGTAAGTTCCTAATACAACCAGCTTAAAGTTTGTGTTCGAATCTACTAAATTGCAATTGTGCATCAGAAACATTGCTGCAGAATCTCACATTTTTGTTCAATGTGCTTCTCCTTCTCACCCACAAAGATTTCAAGTGACGCCCTTCTTAAAACTCACACTTTGAGCACAAACTGGTCAGTGGAGCTTTTGAAAGTTTCACCCTCCCCCTTCACTGAAAGCCTATAGTTTTATACTTGAAACTATAGAAGGAATGTAGATGTGTCAAAAATAGGCCACAGACAGATTGTTAACTTCCTTACAGAGTGCCGTGATATCCATCTGTAATCAGCAAGGCACCAAAATATTCCGTTGGATTTAGTGTGTTGGTTCATTGCGGTTTCAGAATAAATCCAGGTCTACCACTGTCCCAGTCATGTCCGGCTAATTTTACAAGATTACGGCCAGAAACAATTCAATCAAATTTTACTGTAGCCCATTTAATAAATCAAAGTCAACTGGTAAACTGTTAATGAGTAACTTGGAGAAAGTGATGTCTGCAGATACTGAGGATCAGGGTCAGAAAGGGTGGTGCTGGGAAAGCACAGCCGGTCAAGCAGCTCTTCGTTAGGAATGTCATTCTGACTCTTGCTCCTCAGATGCTGCCTGACCTGCTGTGTTTTACAGATGGATATCGTGGCACTCTGGAAGGAAGTTAACAGTAACCATGAAGCTGTCAGCCATCATGAAATCCAACTTATCAATGAGGGAACAATATCTGTCATTTATACCCAATCTGTTACCACGTGGGGCAGGGAGAAAGCCTGAGAGCAATGGGCAATGGAAAGCCTATCACAAAGGGCACGGGGAAACGGTTCTGACGCTGCAGATGTGATACCAGGTTGGTATGTTGGCTCCTGAGTGCCAGGGTCAGGGACGTCACTGTAGGAAATTCTGAAGGGGCAGAGAGGGAACAGCCAGGCTGTTTTGGTCCACGTTGGTACCAGTGACATGGGTCAAAAGGAGGATGGGGCTCTGCAAGCAGAATATAGGAGGCCAGGGAATATGTTAAAGCTAGGACCTCAAAGGGAACAATTTCAGGATGACTCCCAGTGCCGCATGCTCGCAAGATCGGAAATCGGAGCGCAGACTGAATGAGCATGTGGCTGGAGCGATGGTGTAGGAGGGAGGCTCTTAGATTCTTGAGGATTTGGGACCACTTGTGAATGTTCCAGAAGGTCCCGGACAGATTTCTTTATCCAGAGGGTATTGAATCTGTGCAATTCTCGACTACAGAAGGCTGTGGATGGCAATTACTCAATACACAATCAGGAAAGAAATCAATTTGAGAAGCTGAAGCTGTCACAGGGGGATAGGGAGAGAGTGGGATTGTGGCCAAAATGTCATCCCACTGCAGAGATCAGAGTTGCTGCCTGCTCAGTCTCTGAGAGTCACATGGTCTCTATTACAGCACTGTGTTTGTCAGTCTTTCTCAGAAAATCGGTTGCTATGACTCACCCGGATTTCTGTCGTGTGGTTGCATTTGACTAACTTGAAGTTTTTGCCCAGGTTGATGCTGGTGTTGCTGCAGAAGCAGACTTTAAGGATCTTTGTCACCCCTCCCTCCTTGGAGGTGTCAGACTGAATGCACAGAGCCTGGGTCGTGGCATCTCTCCACACATCCAAAGGGTTTTGGTCACCTGTCATTTTCCAACCTTCAGGTTTCCTGGGAGAGCACCATCACTGACCTGGGGGGAGGGAAGCATTGACATCAATTATAACAAAGCTCATTTTGAAATATTTCAGTGTACAACCACAGAAGCAACCTTTTTCAAGCTGGAACCTTCAGTATCTTGTATTGACCGAGTCTGTCAGGAACATTCTTCAACACAGAGACAGGAGAAAGCCATTCAGCTCCTTGACGTGTCCCGTTTTTCAGTTAGATCCTAGCCGATTGACCCCAGCTCCATTTTCCCATTCCCTCCAAATCTCTCAGTATCTCTCCTACCGATGACCAGCACCAAGAGTGAAGTGAAATTGGCCATGACCCCAGAGGACCATAGAACTGCTCTCTCACTCCAAATAATGTGGATGAATTGATCAGGTGACCAGGGGTGGGAAGTGAACATTCAAGGGTATTCCATATTTAGGAAGGACAAACAAAAAGGAAAAGGCAGTGGAATTGACATTACTGGTTAAAAAGGATATAAACACAAGATATTAGCTCAGACAGTGGCAAATCTGTATGAGGGAAGTGAGAAATATCACAGGGCAAAAACTATCAGTGAGGGTGGTATACAGACCACCAAATTGTCATGGTGAACTTCAGAATGGCATTAAACAGGAAATCAGAGATGTGTCCAGTAAAGGAACATCTGTATTTACAGATGACATTAATCTACATATAGATTAAGGGAATCAAGTTATTCACAATTCGGTAGAGGAGGAATTCCTGGAGTGTATACGGGATTGCTTTCTGGACCAAAACGTTGAGAAAACAATCAGAGAACAGACCATGTTAGATTGGGTATATTGCAAAGAGAAAGGACTAGTTGATAACATGGTTGTGAGACACCCCTTTGAGATGAGTGACCATTGTATGGTAGAATCCTTCATCCAGGAGAGTAAGGCAGTTGGTTCTGAGGCTGGGGTCCTGAATCTGAATAAGGGAAAGTATGATAATATAAGACCAGAACTGGCTCTGATGGATTGGGAAATGTGTCTGAAAGGAATCACAGTGGATAGACAATGCCAAACATTCAAAGGACAAATGGGCAAATAACACAAATTATTTATTCATGTCTGGGACAAGGGTGTACAGAGAACAATGACCAAACCACGGCTTAGGAAGGAAGTGAGAGACAGTAATAGATGCAAAAAAAGGACATACAAATTGGCAAGAAAAAACAACAGTTTAGAAGTCACTAAAGGAGGACTAAGGGATTGATTAAGAAGGGGAAATTAAGGATGACTGTTATAGACGGTGGCACAGTGGTTAGCACTGCTGCCTCACAGCACCAGAGACCCGGGTTCAATTCCCACCTCAGGCGACTGACTGTGTGGAGTTTGCACATTCTCCCCGTGTCTGCGTGGGTTTCCTCCGGGTGCTCCGGTTTCCTCCCACAGTCCAAAGATGTGCAGGTCAGGTGAATTGGCCATGCTAAATTGCCCGTAGTGTTAGGTTAAGGGTATGGGTGGGTTGCGCTTCGGCGGGTCGATGTGGACTTGTTGGGCCAAAGGGCCTGTTTCCACACTGTAAGTAAACTAATCTAGAACATAGGAGAAAGAGAGGACTGCAGATGCTGGAGATCAGAGTCGAGAGTGTAATACTGGAAAATCACAGCAGGTCAGGCAGCATCCGAGGAGCAGGAGAATCGACGTTTTGGACATAAGCCCTTCACCAGGAATGTGGCTTATGGGCTAAGGGGTTGGAGAGATAAATGGGAGGGTGGTTGGGCTGGAGGGAAGGTAGCTGAGAGTGCAATGGGTGGATGGAGATGGTAAGGTCAAAAAGGAGGGTGGAGTGGATAGGTGGGAAGAGAGATGGACAGTAGATAGGTCATGAGGGTGGTGCTGAGCTGGCAGGTTGGATCTGGGATAAAGTGGGGGGAGGGAAAATGAGGAAACCAGTGAAGTCCACATTGATGCCCTAGGGTTAGAGGGTCCCAAGATGGAAGTTGAGGTGTTCTTCCTCCAGGTATCGGGTGGAGGGAGTGGAGATGGAGGAGGCCAAGCATCTGCAAGTCTGGGGTGGAGTAGGAGGGGGAATTAAAGTGTTCGGCCACGGGGCAGTGGGGTTGGTTGGTGCGGGTGTCCCAGAGATGTTCTCTGAAGCACCCTGCGAGTAGGTGTCCCGACTCCCCAGTGCAAAGGAGACAGCATCAGGAGCAACGGATGCAGTAAATGATATTGGTGGAAGTGCAGGTGACACTTTGATGGATGTGGAAGGTTCCTTTGGAAACCTTGGAAGTAGGTGAGGGGGGAGGTGTGGGCACAGGGTTTTCACATCTTGTGGTGGCAGGGGAAGATGTTGGAAGGGGAGGGTGGGTTGGTGGGGGGCCTGGACCTGACGAGGGAGTTGTAGAGGGAATAGTCTTTACAGAAATCAAATAGGGGAGGGGAGGGGAGAGAAATATATCTTTGGTGGTGGGGTCTGTTTGTAGGAAATGTCGGTGGATGATGCGGTTTATGTGGAGGTTGGTAGTGGGGAAGGTGAGGACCAGGGGACTTCTGTCCTTGTTACGGTTGGAGGGGTGGGGTTTGAGGGTGGGGATGCAGGATGTGGATGGGATACATTGGAGGGCATCTTCAACCACGTGGGAAGGGAAATTTTGGTGTTGAAAGAAAGAGGCCATCTGATGTGTTCTGTGGTGGAACTGGTCCTCCTGGGAGCAGATGTGGCGGAAGCGGAGGGATTGGGAATACGGGATGGCATTTTTACAGGAGGTAAGGTGGGAGGAGGTGTAGTCCAGGTAGCTGTGGGAGTCGGTGGGTTTATAGAAAATATCAGTGTTGAGTTGGAGATGGAGGGGTCCAGGAAGGGGAGGGAGGTGTCTGAAATGGTCCAGGTGAACTTAAGGTCAGGGTGGAATGTGTTGTTGAAGTTGATGAACTGTTCAACTTCCTCATGGGAGCATAAGGTGGTGCCGATACAGTCATCAATGCAGTGGAGGAATATGTTATAGAACATAGATCAGCATCACACAGTACAGGCCCTTCACCCCTTGATGCTGTGCTGACCTTTTATCCTACTCTAAGACTAACTAACCTACATACCCTTCATTTTACTGTCATCCATGTGCCTATCCAAGAGTGGTTTAAAGTGTCCCTAATGTTTCTGACTCTACTCCCACCGCTGGCAGTGCATTCCACACACCCACCATTCTCTGTGTAAAGAATCTCCCTCTGACATCTCCCCTAAACCTTCCTCCAATCACCTTAAAATTATTACCCCTCATGGTAGCCATCTTCACTTTGGGAAATAGTCTCTGTCTATCCACTCTATCTATGCCTCATCATCTTGTGCACCTCTATCTAGTCACCTCTCATCCTTCTTCACTCCAATGAGAAAAGCCCCAGCTCCCTCAACCTTCCTTCATAAGACACACCCTCTAGTCCAGGCAGCATCCTGGGAAATCTCCTCTTCACCCTCTCTAAAGCTTCCACAACTTTTCGGTGACCCGAACTGAACACAATATTCCAAGTGTGGTCTAACCAGGGCTCTATAGAGCTGCAGCATAACCTCACAGCTCAAACTCAATCCCTCTGTTAATGAAAGCCAATACACCATATGCCTTCTTAACAATTCTTTCAACTTAATGGCTCATTTGAGGGATCTATGCATGTGGACCCCAAAATCCTGCTGTTCTTCCACACTGCCAAGAATCCTGCCTCTAATCCTGTATTCTGCATTCAAATTCAACTTTCCAAAAATGAATCACTTCACACTTTTCCAAGTTGAACTCCATCTGCTACTTCTCAGCCCAGTTCTGTATCCTGTCAATGCCTTGTTGCAACTATAACAGCCCTCCACACTATCCACAACTCCACCAACCTTCGCATTATCTTGCTGGGGACTTAAGAACTGACAGTAAAAGTTTCTATAGCTATGAAAAAAGATATAGATTGGTTAAAAACTAGAGTGGGTCCCTTACCATCAGAAACGAGGGAATTTATAATGGAGAACAAAGAAATGGCTAGTGAATTAAATTCATACTTCATTTGTGACTACGCAAAGAAAGGACAGAAATAGTGTCCCAGAAATGATAGAGAATGCAGGGTTTAGTGAGAGGGAGGAACTGAACCGAATCTGTACTCGTCCTGAAATAATGTTGGAGAAATTGATAAATCCCCAGGGTTTGATAATCTACATCCCAGAGCACTTAAGGAAGTGGCTCTGGAAATAATGGATGCATTGGTGTTCAACTTCCAAGATTCTTTAGATTCTGGAAAAGCTCCTATGGATTGAAGAGTAGCCAATGCGACTTCACTCTTTTAAAAGTGGGGTAAAGTGAAAACAGAATTATAGATCAGTCAGCCTGATATTGGGAATGGGAAAATGCCCAAGTCATCTTGAGTATCAAGGATTTTATTGCAGAGCACTTAGAAAACAGGGGTGGAATCAGACACAGTCAGCATGGATTTACAAAAGGAAAATCGCGCTTGACAAATCAACAGTAATTCTTTGAGGAGGTTATTAGTAGTGTAGATCAGGGGAGCCAGTGGATGTGGTTTATTTGGACTTTCAGAAAGCTTTTGAGAAAGTCCAATATGGGAGATCAATGCGTAAAATTAAAGCACATGGAATTGGGAGCGATGTATTGAGATTGATAGAGAACTGATTAGCAACCAGGAAACAAAAAAATAAATGGGTCTTTTTCTGACTGACAGACAGTGACTTCTGAGGTACTGTCAGGATCACCGCTAGCACCCAAGCTATTCACAATATCCATTACTGATTTAGATGAGGGAACTGAATGTAATATCTCCAACTTTGCAGATGACACAAAGCTGGGTGGGAGGGTGAGCGCTGAGGAGGATGCAGAGATGCTGCACTGTGAGTTGGACAGGTGGAATGGGTGGGCATATGCTTGGCAGAGTCAAGATAATGTGGATAAATGTGAGGTTATACACTTTGGTACAAAAACAGGAAAGCAGATTATCATCTGAATGGTGATAGATTGGGAAACAGAGAGGTGCAATGAGACCTGGGTGTCCTTGTACATCAGTCACTGAAAGGAAGTGTTGCAGGAGCAGCAGGTGGTGAAGAAGGTAAATGGGAAGTTTGCTTTTATAGTGACAGAGTTGGAGTACAGGAGCAGTGGTGTCTCGCTGCAATTATACAGAGCCTTGGAGAGGTCACACCTGGGATACTGTGAGCAGTTTTGGTCCCTTATCTGAGGAAGGGTGTTCGTGCTCTCAAGACAATGCAGCAAGGGTTTCCCAGACTGATTCCTTGTCTGTTGCGACTGAAGTATGAAGAGAGGTTGAATCAGTTTGGATTGTATTCCGGGGACTTCAGAACAATGAGAGGGATGGAATCTTATTTTTTAAATCCTGTAAAATTGTAACAGGACTAAACAGGTAAGATGCAGGAAGGAATATCCCAATGGTGTGGGGTCATGGTTTAAGAATAAGGGGTCAATGATTTAGGACTGAGATGATGAGAAATGTCATCAGCCAGAGAGTGAGGAGCCTGTAAAATTCACTAAAACAAAATTACTTGAGGTCAAAACATTGTGTTTTCAAGAAGGTGGTAGAAGGAGGTAGTCTTGTGGCTAAAGAGATGAAGGGAAGGAGGGGTGGCACATGGGGTGGGGGTGTGTGGGGAGGTGGGGGAGTAAGACTAGGGTATTGAGCTTGATGGTCAGCCATGAGGGGCTGAGTGGCCACCTCCTGCTCCTCTATGGTGAGTTTAACCTGAGGGACACCAGAGTTTGGGAGAAGATTTGTAGCTCGGGAGCTCATTGTTGTGGTTCTGTTCGCGGAGCTGGGAATTTGTGTTGCAGACATTTCGTCCCCTGTCCAGGTGACATCCTCAGTGCTTGGGAGCCTCCTGTGAAGCGCTTCTGTGATCTTTCCTCCGGCATTTATAGTGATTTGTCTCTGCCTCGTCCAGTTGTCAGTTCCAGCTGTTCGCTGCAGTGGTCAGTATATTGGGTCCAGGTCGATGTGCTTATTGATTGATTCTGTGGATGAGTGCCATGCCTCTAGGAATTCCCTGGCTGTTCTCTGTTTGGCTTGTCCTATAATAGTAGTGTTGTCCCAGTCGAATTCATGTTGCTTGTCATCTGAGTGTGTGGCTACTAAGGATAGCTGGTCGTGTCGTTTCGTGGCTAGTTGGTGTTCATGGATGCGGATCGTTAGCTGTCTTCCTGTTTGTCCGATGTAGTGTTTTGTGCAGTCCTTGCATGGGATTTTGTAAACTACATTGGTTTTGCTCATGTTGGGTATCGGGTCCTTCGTTCTGGTGAGTTGTTGTCTGAGCGTGGCTGTTGGTTTGTGTGCTGTTATGAGTCCTAGTGGTCGCAGTAGTCTGGCTGTCAGTTCAGAAATGCTCCTGATGTATGGTAGTGTGGCTAGTCCTTTGGGTTGTGGCATGTCCTCGTTCCGTTGTCTTTCCCTTAGGCATCTGTTGGTGAAATTGCAGGGGTATGTGCGTGTGAACGTGTGTGTGTGTGTGTGTGTGTGTGTGTGTGTGTATGTGTGCGTGTGTGCGTGTGTGCGCATGTGTGCGCGTGTGTGTTTGTATGTGTCTGTGTATGTGTGGGTGTGTGTCTGTGTCTGTGTCTGTGTGTGTGAATGTGTGTGTGAGAGTGTGCGTGTGAGCGTGTGTGTGTGCGCATGTGTGCACGCGCGCGCGTATGTGTCTGTGTATGTGTGGGTGTGTGTGTGTCTGTGTGAGTGTGTGTGTGTGTGAGTGTGTGTGTGTGTGAGTGTGTGCTTGTGAGAGTGTGTGTGTGAGTGTGTGTCTGTGTGTGAGTGGGTGTGTGTGTGTGAGAGAGTGTGTGAGAGTGTGTGAAAGTGTGTGTGAGTGTGTGTGCGCGCGTGTGTGTGTATGTGTATGTGTGTGCGTGCGTGTGTGTCTGTGTGTGTGTGGGTGTGAGAGTGTGTGGGTGTGAGAGTGTGTGGGTGTGAGAGTGTGTGGGTGTGAGAGAGTGTGGGTGTGAGAGAGTGTGGGTGTGAGAGAGTGTGGGTGTGAGAGAGTGTGGGTGTGAGAGAGTGTGGGTGTGAGAGAGTGTGGGTGTGAGAGAGTGTGGGTGTGAGAGAGTGTGGGTGTGAGAGAGTGTGGGTGTGAGAGAGTGTGGGTGTGAGAGAGAGTGTGTGTGAGAGAGTGTGTGTGTGAGAGAGTGTGTGTGTGAGAGAGTGTGTGTGTGTGGGTGCGTGCCTGTGTGCGCATATGTGTGTGTGTGTGCGTGTATGTGTGTGTGTGCCTGTATATATGTGCGTGTGTGTGTGCGTATGTGTGTGTATGCGCGTGTGTGCATGCGCGCACATGTGTGTGTGTGTGTGCGCATATGCGTGTGTATGTGTATGCGTGTGTATGCGTGCGCATGTGTGTGTGTGTGTATGTGTGTGTATGCGCGTGTGTGTGTATGCGTATGTGTGTATATGTGTGTGTGTATGCGCGTGTATGCGCGCGCGTGCACACAGACACACTATTTGGACACTTACCCCCCAAAAAGCAGCAGCAGCGGCAGTCTTGTTGTTGGTGTCCAATCCAACTGCCCCAGAGAGGGGGTGGGGGCAGACTGGGGGAGGGCGAGGGCAGGGTTGGAGTGGCAAGGGGTTGGGGGTGGGGTGGCGGGCAGGGAGACGGTGTTGGATGGGGCTGGGGGTGGGCATGGGGGCGGGGTTGGGGTGGGTGTTGGACGGGATTGGGGGATCATGGGGGGGCTAGGGTGGTGTGGACACAGGGCAAAGTTGGATGGGGTTGGCGGGGCGCAGATGGGGGTGTGGTTGGAGTGGTGGGTGGGGGTGTGGTCGGGCGAGGGTGCGGTGTTGGACAGGGGGTGCACAGGGGCCGGGGTTGGGGATAGAGCGGGTTGGGGGGGCCGATGGGGGCTGGGGTTGGGTTGGCGGGTAAGGTAGTGAGCGTAGGAGTGGGCAGGGGGGCTGTTTTGGATGGGTAGGGGAGTGCATGGGGGGCCGGGTGTGGGGGTGGACAGAGTTGTGGGCAGAGTGGGATGGGGGTGTGGTGCAGACAGGGTTGGGGGTGGGGTGGGAGTGGACGGGGTCGTGGGCGGAGTAGGGTGGGGGATGGGTGCAGACAGGGTTGGGGGTCGGGGTGGACAGGGTTGGGGAATGATGAAGGGGGGGCAGTGGACGGGGGTGGGTGGGGGTTCGCACACAGTGCGCTGCTGCCTTGTCTCCTGAACAGGGAGGGACCTGTACGAAAACTCCGAGCCCCAGAGGAGAGGCATTGAATCAATTAACCGAATAATCAATTATCCAAACGAAATGGTGCCCGCTCATCTCGTTCGGATAATCGAGGTTCCCCTATAACCATATTCACTAATAACCATCTTCTTAGTCAGTGTGGACTCGACTCGTCTAATGGCCTGCTTCCACATTGTCGGGAGTCTGCTCTAGAAACACTATCAATCTCACTCACTAATACCCTTCAGTGAAGAAACTCTGCCATCCTTACCTGGCATGAGCTACATGTGATTCCAAACCTACAGCAACATGGCTCAGTCTTAACTGCCCTCTGGGCAATTAGGGATGGGCAATAAATGGTGGTCTAACCAGGGATCACAGCCCGTAAATGAATTTAAAAAATAGCAAGGTGTCACCAAAATATATAATCTTCTGATTAAGCATATAAGCTTGGATTTAAAACTACAAAGAAATAAAGTGAATATTTATAGTAAGCAAAGAAATTAAATGACAAGCAGGAACCTCGGTACTATGCAAAAGGAGATCAAATAAAAAGGAACAAAAGATCAGCCTAGACAAGCTGTAAATAAGAATAACAGAACAAACATCGACAGAACTGACAGACACAAGGAGACTGAATAATTTCTAATCATTGGCAGAAAGCCGAGTTGTAGGTCCACGGATAGCTGTGGAACCACAGTCACCGAAACCGAGAAATCGGTCAATGTCTCTCACATCTCATTCCAAGACCACTCTCTCTGGTAATACACACAATGACAGGATTGCAGAATAAAGGACAGTTTTACAGGAAATACCAATGTGAATTGATGTGTGTTCGGAATGTCCCAGTCAATGCAAGTCGAAAAGCTCTCATGTTTTTCAGCAATACAAGCTCTGAGCGACCAAACGATGATGATTTGATACTGTCATCTCTGAGCCGGGACTGACTGAGTCACTTTTCATGATGCAATCCTGATTGTAATTTAATGATTGCCCTTTGTGGCTATTTCCATTACAGTTCTGTCAGATTATGTAATTCAGAAGAGGGCTGTATTGCTTTAAGTGCTTCAATACTTTCAACACACCTGTGGCATGAATGTGGAAATCTTGCAATGATAAATCCCACAAGTGACTGAATCAAGTGCTCTAACTGCTTGTAGCTTTTCCCTGACACCAGCCTTGACCCTGGCCATTGAGAAGGGCTGCTCCTGGTTCAATACCTCCATTGTACATGGGCAGGATCAGGAGCTGGACGAAACACACCAAGGAGAGACCAAGGGCATGTCAGAGATTGGATCCATACCTCACTTTACATAAAATCAAGAGGATCCCACTCCGAGTGAGAACTCTGTTCACCAGAATCACACTTCATCCGTGAATACACGACTGTGTTCACAATGACATCCCATTGTTAAATACACAGAAATAGAGAAACTAGAGTTTTAGTTTGTGATAGTTTGCCAATTGTCTCTGTTCTAGATGCTGTCTTCATGGCAGCTCAAATCATACAGCCAGGCAGGAAGGTAGTCATCCCATCAGATGTGTACTGGGTCCTTGAAAAACAGCTCTGCATTGGAGCAATCACTCATTGTGGGACAAAATTCATTTCCCACCTTACCAACATGGTCACAGCATAAATATAGCTCATCACTCCCTGCTCCCTGTGCTATCCCTTCCTGTGTTCCTGCTTCACACACCCCCATAACTCCCCGTCACTGCCCTCTCCTCCCAGTCCCCTCCCTTCTCTTCCAATCTGTCTCTGTTGTAAATATACCCAATGGCTTGGCCTCCACAACCCACTGCAGCAATGGGTTCCACAGATACACCACCCTCTGGCTGAAGAAATTCTTTCCCCTCTCTGCTCTAAAGGATCATCCCTTCACTCTGAGACTGTGCCCTTGGGTCCTAGCCTCTCTCACTGAGTGGAAACATCTTCTCCATGTCCCTTCTCTCCAGGCCTCTTGGTATTCTCTAAGGTTCAATCAGATCCCCCTCATCCTTCTAAACTCGATCACATACAGACCCAGAGTCCACAACCATTCCTCATATGACAAGCCTTTCATCCCCAGGATCATTCCTGTAAACCCCACTCTGGACCTGCTCCAAGGTCAGCACATCCTTCCTTAGATAGGGAGCTCAAAACTGCTCCCATTATCCCAAATGTGATCTGACCAGAGCCTTATACAGCCTCAGCAATACATTTCTGCTCCTGTATTCTAGCCCTCTTCAAATGAACGCTAACATTGCATTTGCCTTCCTAACTGCCACCTGAACCTGCATGTTAATGTGAAGAGAATCCTAAACAAGGACACCCAAGTCTCTTTGTGTTTTCAGATTTGAAAAACAGTCTATTCCCTCGAGTATGGAAACAGGCACTTGAGCCCAACAAGTCCACACCAACTCCGAAGAATAACCCACCAGACCCATTCCCTCTACCCTATATTTGCCCCTGACTAATGCACCTAACCTACACATCTCTGAACACTATGACAATTTAGCATGGCCAATTCACCTGACCTGCACATCTTCAGACTGTGTGAGGAAACCGGAGCACCTGGAGGAAACCCACGCAGACACGGGGAGAACGTGCAAGCACAACACAGACAGTCACCAGAGGGTGGAATCGAACCCGGGTCCCTGGAGCTATGAGGCAGCAGTGTTAACCACTGCTTATTCTTCCAAACAAAATATATAACCTCACACTTTCCCACACTGTACTGGATCTGCCACTTCTTTGCCCACTCTCCTAGCCTGTCCATGTCTTTCTGCAGCCTCCTAGCTTCCTCAACATGATCCGTCCCTTCACCTAGCTTTGTGTTATCTACAAACTTAGCAACAATGTCCTCGGTTCTTCATCCACGCTATGAATGTATAATGTGAATAGATGTGGTCCCAACAGTGGAGGTCTGCTCGTCGCTAGTTGTCATCCTGAAAAAGATCCCTTTATCCCCACTCTCTGCCTTCTGCCAGTCAGCCAATCCTCTATCCATGCCAGTACCTTGTCCCTAACACCATGGGCTCCTATCTTATTTAGCAGCCTCCTGTGCAGCAGGTCTGGAAATCCAAATAAGGTCACGTCCACTGGTTTTCCTTTGACGAACTTGTTTGTTACCTCATCAAAGAACTCAAACAGATTTGTCAGGAATGACCTCCCCTTGACAAATCTATGCTCAGTCCTATTTTACCATGCACTTCCAAACAGTTCCAACACAAACCTCTTTTTGTCACATGATTTTATGCCCACATCCATGAGTTTGTGTTCCAGACAGACCGGTCAAGGAGAAAGCAAGACAGAGAACTGTCTTCAGGCTTGTGTTTCTGTTCTAACTCTTTGTTACATAATGGAAAAAGAAAGGCTACAACAAATGGGATTTTGAGATACACTATTCTTACTGTTACATTATTGAAAGATAATACGAGTTTATCTTCTTCATCTGCTTCTCTCTATATATTTCTAACATTCACACAGTTAGATTGCAGGCTCCTTGCCTACTTCTCCATGTGTTTCTCTCTTCTGCCCTTACTCCAACCACTCTGTCATATTTGTACCCAATGGGGAACAGCTTTGTGACATCATGAGGTTACTCCAGGGTCCTAAAGCCTTTACACACAAAAAACCAAGTGAACATCTGATTTCTCTCAGAGGAAGACTAGGAAAGGACTCAGGGTTATAATGATATGGAGTGTTTATAGAAATTGAAGTAACAATTGAAATTGATACAGAATGGCCTGGACGTTATCGTAAGCGTGAATTTGCTGACAGCACTTTTTGTTACGTATGGCCAAATATACTCTGGTGAGGACTAAAGGCTTGTTTAAATCGGGTGTTCTCTAAGTAATGTCCTTCCAGCGTTAACTTTGTATAGACAGTACCTCACTCTGCAAATCTTGCTGCAGCTGCATTTTAATTAGCCATTAAACTTGCCACAGGAACTTAAATATTGTATTTACCAGAGTAACCTTTTAATGATCCAATAATTGTTCGTGACTATCAAGTCAATTTCTTACCCGAAGATGAATCACTTGGTATGAAACTTCTTTTACTGCCATTTTGGATTTTAAAATGTCAACTTTGTTTTTAAATTGTGCTATTCTTTTCTCAGCTCTGCAGTTCTCTCTTCTATCCACTATTTGTTCCTCTCACTTTATTTTCACTTGACACTGAAATCCCTCAAATCAAATTCCCCTGCCTTCTCAAATCGTTCATCTCACTGGTTCAGGACATGCTGCAGTTCACAACGATTCGCAATATCCCATTGGACTCACTGAGTGAGTGTAAGCTGAGGTGCACAAGGGAAAGTCTAACTAATGCCAGCTTTCTACACCCAGTTTTTAAAAAAATCTAAAACAGGTGTATTGATATCTAGACTCAAGACATTAGCTAACTCTCAATGGATGCTAGGAGAAAGGGAGGACTACAGACGCTGGAGATCTGAGTTGACAGTGTAGTGCTGGAAAAGCACAGCAGGTCAGGCAGCATCTGAGGAGCAGGAGTATCGACATTTCAAGCATAAACTCTGATTCCTAATGAAGAGCTTATGCTCAAAACGTCGACTCTCCTGCTCCTCAGATGCTGCCTGACTGGCTGTGCTTTTCCAGCACCACACATTTTGACTCCATGGATGCTCCCTGACCTGCTGTGATTTCCAGCATTTGTTGTTTTCAGTACAGATTACAGCTTCTGCAGTAATGTGGTACACATTGACAATGAATACAGTCTTAGCTCAACCTCTAGGCAATGTATTTGCCCGAAGCTAGCTCCTTCTAGCAACCATTTTGAGTCCTGTTTACAAAGATTGAGGAAGCTTAGATGCATCAAGCTCCTCTTGTAATCAGCAAAGTGTCAGTCTGATTGCAATTCAACAGGACCTCACCTACCTTCACAGGTTCCTGAACTAACTACCCAGCTCAGTATATGAGCAGGGGCCCACAGAAAATTCCTTATCCTGTTTTCCAACCTGAGGGACTTTGTGTTTGAGTTGGATTGGAGAGGGAGAGACAGTCAAATGGACACAGCAGGAACTGGGAGAGGGTGGCTGGGTGGAATGTATCCCATGTGAGGGAAAAACACTACTTGAGAATGATGAGTCATCTGTGGCCAAGAAAGAAATTTAAAGATTGCATTTAATCGAATGAAGGACAAGGTATGCATATCTGTAAAGATTAACAGTAGGTCAGATGATTGGACAGACTTTCAGAACCAATGAAACATGACTAACAAGGTATTAGAAATAATACTTTAGTAATTTTTAAATATGAGTTTGTATTGTAGTACAAAAACAGCAAGAGATTGGACAAATATTAAAATAGGAAAAGAGGAACTGAAATTGATGTTGGTTCAGAGTGACAGAGAAAGAGAGAGAGAGAGACAGAAAGAAAGAGAGAGAGAGGGATTAATATCAGAAAACAGGTAATGAAAAGAGGCTTGAAACAGCTGTTTAGCATCTGTCTTCATGGTCAAAAACTTGGAAAATGTCCCAAGATTAAGGGAAAATGAAGAGGTGACAACAAGGGATAAAGTTAAAGTAATTGCCATCATTAAAGAGAAGAGCTTAAGAAAATGATTGAACCCAAAGGCTGATCAGTCCCAGGAGCAGATGGTCTGAGGCTTCATGTCTTCACTGTGATGTCAGCACTGATAAACTCATCCACTGGTTAGAGTTATTCAAAATTCTAGAGCTTTGGGAAGGGTCTCAGTGGGTTGGGAAATAACAAAAGCAACAACTTTAAAATCAACAAAGCAGGGACAAACAGGCCAGTAACACGTCTATCAGAGGAAGAAGAGAAAAGACTATTCTGAAGAAAATTATAGAAGAATAATTAGCAAAGCACAATGTAAACAGACAAAACCACCATGTTTTTGTGAAAGAGAAACTGTGCTTAGCTATTGGGTTTAACTCTTTTGACAATATAGTGTGAATGGAGGATAGAGGGGAACTGATAGATGTGCTAAACTTAGATTTCCAAAAGGCATTCAGTAAGATGCTACATTACAGTTTACTAATAGCACATGTCATAGGGGGCAACATGTTAACATGGGTAAAGGGTACATGCTTCACCTGTAGGAAGAGAAAGTAGGGATAATTGGGTCATTTCCAGATGAGTGGACTCAACCAAGTGCAGTGCCACAGGGATCATGTTGTGGTTTAAATATTTACAACCAATATCAATAACTGGGATGGGAGCAGTTCAGAGCTACATTTGCTGATGCCTCCAAACCAGTTAGGAAAGTAAATCGTCAAGAGATGGTAAGAAGTCTGCAACTAGATGTTGACAGGTTAAACAAGAGCATCCAAGTAGCTTCGAAATCGATGTTTCGGGCAAAAGCCCTTCATCAGGAAGGCTTTTGCCCGATACATCGATTTTGAAGCTACTTGGATGCTGCCTGAACTGCTGTGCTCTTCCAGCACCACTAATCCAGAATCTGGTTTCCAGCATCTGCAGTCATTGTTTTTACCAGGTTAAACAAGAGGGTATATACCATGGGTAAATATTCACCTGTTCTCTTTGGCAGCAACAAAAATAAGTAAAAAACAATTCTGAAGACGACATTCATATTGGACCTGAAACATTAACTCTGTTTCCCTCTCTCCACCAATGCTGTCAGACCTGATGAGTAATTTCTACCATTATTACAAATTTCAGTATTCTGATTTTATCTGAAAAGCTAACAATCATGTAAATGGAGAGAGAATGTAGGACTCAGTGATACAGAGACAATAGACAATAGGTGCAGGAGTAGGCCATTCTGCCCTTCGAGTCTGCACCACCATTCAATATGATCATGGCTGATCATCCTTAATCAGTATCCTGTTCCTGCCTTATCTCCATAACCCTTGATTCCACAATCCTTGAAAGCTCTATCCAACTCTTTCTTAAATGAATCCAGAGACTGGGCCTCCACTGCCCTCTGGGGCAGAGCATTCCACACAGCCACCACTCTCTGGGTGAAGAAGTTTCTCCTCATCTCTGTCCTAAATAGTCTACCCCGTATTTTTAAGCTGTGTCCTCTGGTTCGGCACTCACCATCAGCGGAAACATATTTCCTGCCTCCAGAGTGTCCAATCCTTTAATAATCTTATATGTCTCAATCAGATCCCCTCTCAGTCTTCTAAACTAAAGGGCATACAAGCCCAGTCGCTCCAGTCTTTCAGTGTAAGATAGTCCCGCCATTCCAGGAATTGACCTCATGAACCTACGCTGCACTCCCTCAATAGCAGAATGTCTTTCCTCCAATTTGGAGACCAGAACTGCACACAATACTCCAGGTGCCGTCTCACCAGGGCCCTGTACAGCTGCAGAAGAACCTCTTTGCTTCTATACTCAATCCCTCTTGTTATGAAGACCAGCATGCTGTTAGCCTTCTTCACTACCTGCTGTACCTGCATGCTTACCTTCATTGACAGGGGTCACACCACCCTCGGGTGTGAATGACAGAACGTTAGCATGCAACAAGTCTGAAGAAAGAGGAATGAAATGCATTGTAACATAAAAGTCAGGAAGATTCATCTAACCACAGCATTGGCGAGACCACATCCAGAGTACAGTGTACGCTATGTCCACTTCTAGTCTCCTTATTTGAAAAATAGTATAATTACTTGAGAAACAGTTCAGAGCAGGTTCACTCAATATTTGTGGGACAAAGGGCTTATTTAATGGGGAAAAGGTTGAATGTTTCATTATCCACTGGAGTACAGAATAATGAGAAGTGATCTTATTACAACAAGTAAGATCGTGAAGGGGCTGGATTAGTTGATCCCAGAAGGATATACCATCTTGTGTAGGAAATAAAACTAGAGAACTCAGTTGAAGTGTAAGAGGTCTCACTTTCAAGACAGAGATAAACAGAAATGCTTTCTCTCGAAGGATTGTTACCATAGGAAATGCTCTTCCTCAGAAAGTGAGTCATTGAATTTACTCAAAGCTGAGTTTGATTGAGCTTTGATCAACGGGTGAGCCATGGGCTCTGGGGAGAAAGACAGGAGAGTGGAGCTGTTAGAATCCCAGCCGATGTTATTACTGAACAGGTCAGATGCCACACAGAAACACCATCTGATAGAGCATATTTCGATTTTAACAGAATGGTCTCTTTCTGAAACATAAGCTGTTTTTTCTTTAGCAATAAAGCAGAATGTTTGTGCAAAAAAAAAAGTAAGATAACATAAAATTAAACCTGAAATAGAAACTCACATTCACACAGTAACTGTATTACATGAGTAATCTCAAAACCTTCCTTTATAAAAATGCAAAAGAAACAAAACATTTGTAAAATACCTAGGAGAAAGTGAGGACTGCAGATGCTGGAGATCAGAGCTAAAAAATGTGTTGCTGGAAAAGCGCAGGTCAGGCAGCATCCAAGGAGCAGGAGAATCGACGTTTCAGGTATAAGCCCTTCTTCAGGAAAGGCTCCTTGGATGCTGCCTGACCTGCTGTGCTTTTCCAGCAACACATTTGTAAAATACTGTAACATCGGCATGTTTTGAGTATTTAAAACACCATTGGTACAATACTTATACTCAAGTCATTATATCTAACATCTGAACAGGTTTAAATGTGGATTAAAGATTTAGACTGAAACTTCAAATAACTTCTTCCTGGGGCTATCACACACCTGCTTGAATATGCTCAGCTGTGTGCTGAACCGCGGTGTTGAATTAATCTGAGGAAGGGTCACTGGACCGGAAACATTAACTCGCTCTGTCCAAAGATGCCGCCAGACCCAAAGTTCTCCAGCAATTTTGCATTTTGTTACTAACTATGGGAACCCAGTTCAGGAGAACTGCTGTTATACAGCCAACCTATTCCAAGTGGAATTACCCCACTCAAAGTCAAACCTAAGAATAAAAGGCTCTCTCTCTAAACCATGAGCATTTCCATAAATCAAACCACCTTTCAGAACTCGGTAACAAACGTGAAGCCCGGTTATTTCTTGTGATGGGTTAAAAACCAACTATTTAAATAATCAAAAACTGGCTCCAAAGCCAGACTTCAAAACCATGTTTAAAATAAAATCAACATGACGACAGGAAGGTGTACTGGACATGTTAATTATTAACTTCTGTCACACAGAAAAACCAGATACCCAAACTCACAACAAATAACTTTAAAAATTATATGTCAGTCTTTCAGTTGACATCTCGGGAGCTGGGACCACAACCAGATGAGCCATGAATTGACTGAATGTACAGCAGCTCAAAAGGGCCAAATGGCCTATTCCTGCTGCTATTTTCAATGTTTCTCAAAGAACCTTCAACTCTCTCAGCCAAGGGAGTTTTCAGAAAATGGACAGAGTGGGTACGAATGCTAATTCTAAGAAGTATGTGGAAGCATTGGAAAGGGTGCAGAGGAGATTTACCAGGATGTTGCCTGATCTGGAGGGAAGTCTAATGAAGAAAGGCTGAGAGACTTGAGGCTGTTTTTGATAGAGAAAAGAATGTTGAGAGATGGCTTAATTGATAATCAGAGGGTTAGATAGGATGGACAGTGAGAGTCTTTTTCCTCAGGTGGGGATGGCTAACATGAGGGGACATAGCTTTGAACTGAGGGATGATAGATATAGGACAGATGTCAGAGGTAGGTCGTTTAGTCAGAGAGTAGCAGGGGTGTGGAATGCCCTACTTACAATAGTAGTAGACTCACCAACTTTAAGGGCACTTAAATGGTCATTGGATAGGTATATGGATGAAAATGGAATATAGTGTAGGTTAGATTAGATTCACAGTTTGGCGCAACATCGAGGGCTGAAGGGCCTATACTGCTGTAATGTTCTAACTGGTCAGACAGCATAGAAGCAGAACCCTTGCAAGCAACTCATTTAGATGTAAACTCCGAGACACCATCGTTCTCCATGGAGAATGGCGAACTGATTCAGCTGAGTGGTCACTCCATTGACTCAGGAGCTTCAGATTGCTCGGCGCTCTCTCCCTGTCACTCAATCACACGCGGCACTCAATCCTCAGCTAAATGAGTGGCCAATCATGGACTGGGTCTAATGCTTCTGAATCAGATAGAGCACAGTTCTGTGTTATCAGTTTATGAAAGGATACAACACAGCATCTTGCACCATCAACAGGCCATTCGCTCAGAAAACCACCTCTCCACTTCAACTTGAAAACCCTCACTGTACAGTGTCTATTCGTAGCCATCGGTTAGATCCTGGCTTGATAACTGGTTTCCCAGAATAGCATAATGGAGGCTCAGCCCGGCCATGAACATAGAGTAGCTCAGTCAACCTCAGATTGTTGTGGTGCACCCATTGACAGAAATATACAGACAAAGGCCAAGGAGGTGATGTTCTATTCAAACTAAGAATGAGCTGTGTGTTTCACGCAATTCTCAGAAGATTCTTTATTTTGAACAGTACACCTAATTGCATTCTGCTTACTGCTGATGACACACTGCTCCAGTACAGATGTGATGAGCAGAGTGTTGTTTTTCTGAGCTATAATAATTCTATTGCTCTTTCTTACGAAAGAGTGACAATACAGAGTTTCTGAAGAGTTGTCACTGGATTGGAAACACAGATGCTGCTGCGTTTCTCCAGCAATTTCTGCTTTTATTTCTGATCTTCAGCATCTCAGTACTTTGTTTTCATTTTAACTTGGGGAATGAGTGTTTTATAAAGATCTGACAGCAATTCAAAAAAAAATCTGCTCAAACTTGCACATCAATTTGACAAACACTAAAGAAATAATTCTCTCTCCAGAAATATTGAAGGTTACTTTTAAAGCTTCTTAGTTCATGTGTTGGATTGCTCGTCAAGCCATCCCAAGTGACTGAGAAGCGTAAATCTCTTTTATTCTAATCTATCGGTCACATTTTGGAGAAAGAAACCAAACTAAAACAAGGCCAGCAGATTTACAGCTCGCTTCAAGGAGGGAAACACTTGACACACTGCACTAATGGTCAAGAAACAAATGATATTTGTCTCAACAGTGTGGATTATAAAGCACCTTTCATATCGTCAATGTGAACAGGGCCATCCAGAGGAATGTCATCAAATAAAACACAAGGAGGAGTCACATAAGGCGACATAAGGTCACATTGGTGTAATGTTTAGCCAAAGAGAGTGTTTTTCCACAGTGTCTTAAAGAAAGAGAGAAGTTTAGGGAGGAAGTTCCAGAGCTCCAAGCCCAGAGAGGTGAAGGCACAGCTGCCAATGGTGACCTGATGGAAATAGAGGATGCCTCAAGAGGCCAGAGTTAGGATTGCAGAGATTTCAGAGGAGGTTAGAGACAGGAAGAGGGAGGTGGCTGTGGAGGGGTTTGTAAATAAGGATCAGAGTATTATCCCTCTAACCGTTCCTATTCATATACCCATCCAATTGCCTTTTAAATGCTGTAATTCTAGCAGCCTCTACCACTTCCTCTGGCAGCTCATTCCATACACGTATCACCCTCTGTGTAAAAACATTGCTCCTTAGGTCCCTTTTAAATTTTTCTCTTCTCACCTTAAACCTATGTCCTCTAGTTCTGGACTCCCCATTCCAGGGGAAAGACCTTGTCTATTTATCTTATCCATACCCCTCATGATTTTGTAAACTTCTATAAGGTCACCCCTCAGCCTCCGACGCTCCACGGAAAACAGCCCCAGCCTATTCAACCTCTCCCTATAGCTCAATTCCTCCAATCCTTGTAACTCTTTTCTGGACCCTTTCAAGTTTCACATCATCCTTCCAGGTGAAGGGGAACCCGAAGCTGGTAGTGCTCCCATGTATCTGCTGCCTTTGTCCTTCTAAATGGAAGTGGTCATGGGTTTGGACAGCGCTAGCTGAGGATCTTTGGTGAATTTCTGCAGTGCATCTTGTAGATAGTACACACTGCAGCTACTGAGTGTCAGTGGTGGATGTTTGTGGATGTGGTGCCAATCAAGCGGGCTGCTTTGTCCTGGATGATGTCAAGCTTCTTGAGTGTTGTTGGAGCTGCACCCATCCAGGCAAGTGGGGAGTATTCCATCACACTCCTGACTTGTGCCTTGTAGATGGTGGGCAGGCTTTGGGGAGTCACAAGGGGAGTTACTCACTGTAGAATTGCTCGTCTCTGATCTGCTCTTGGAGCCAGTGTTTATGTGGGGTGTCCAGTTGAGTTTCGGGTCCATGTTGTTGATAGTGGGGGATTCAGTGATGGTAACATCATTGAACGTCAAGGGGCAGTGCTTAGATTGTCTCTAATTGGAGATGGTCATTGCCTGGCCTTTGTGTGGCGTGAATGTTACTTTCCATGTATCAGTTCAAACCTGGATATTGTCCAGATCTTGCAGTTTTTAATACAGATAACATTCCCGAAAATGTAACAAGTGACAATGATGAAAGTTGCTTCTAATGTTTGAGGTGTTTATTTTTCAATTCACTGCGAGAAGGCTGCTGGAGTTACAGTGTTGCATCATTCCTCCTCCTGTCCATCGTCCATGTTCGAGAGCAGAGAGCTGTGTGGACCCGAGCTGCTGGGGAAGGATCACTCCCAGACTGGTTCCCAGGGTTAGGCAATGCAGGCAGGTCCACACTGATGGGAAGGTGTGCACTTCATTCCTCTGCAATGTGTAGGAAGATTCATAACTCGTTGAGGCAAGCACACTTCACATTCCTGAGAGCGCGAATGCACACAAACACCTTCGGGAGTCTCAGCTGGAACACACCTCAGAGCCTCACCATTCCACTGAGGCATCAGCTTGTTGGAAGAGAAGCTGAAATGTTCAGGAGGCTTGTTTTCAGACCAGGTATGATGATTCACCTGCTTATTCTCAAACACAGAGAACAGCCGTCCGCCATGTTCTCACTGAGGAGGAAGCCAGGCTCAGCGCCGAAACACAGGGATCAGTCAGACCTTCCACTCCAGCAGACTTTCCCAAATCACTGCCATTTCAAATCCTGCAATTATCAATCAACTGAAGTTCCTGCACTGGGAAGCTTCTGAACAGTGGGACCCATGTCATAACCAGCACCAAAACATTCAGGGACTTTGTCTAAAATGTGTCGTAGGCACAAGCTGACAGGAAACAATTCACTCTGTTTAGCACAACAGCCACAACTGCGTGTACACAGACACACATACACACAGAAACACACGTAGACACAAACACACACAGACAGACACCTGGAAGGTGGTGGGTGCTGCCTTCTCAACTGATACAGTCCCTGGAGCATAGGTATGTACAAGGTGCCAATCAAGTGAGCCGCTTTCTCCTGGATGGTATCAAGCTTCTTGTTGGAGCTGCCCCCATCCAGGGCAAGTGGGGAGTATTCCATCACACTCCTGACTTGTACCTTGTAGATGGTGGGCAGGCTTTGGGGAGTCAGGAGGGGAGTTACTCCCCGCAGTATTTCCAGCACTTAACCTGCTCTTGTTGCCACCGTGTTCATGTGGTGAGTCCAGTTGAGCTTCTGGTCAATGTAACCGCCCCCCCCAGGATGTTGATCATGGAGGATTCAGTGACGGTAACACCGTCGAATGCCAAGGGGTGATGGCTTGATTCTCTCCTGTTGGAGATGGTCATTGCCTGGATGTCACACGAGGTGAAGGTGCTGCCTATCAGTCAATGCCTGGATTATTGTCTAGATCTTGCTGCATTTGGGTATGAACTACTCCAGTTCCAATCCCTTCAGTCTCATTGTTATTAGGCACAGACTGTCCCAGCAAAGTACAGTACTGTTTTGACTGACAGTAAGACTCACTCTGTGATGCAGGTCAGCAACATTTCGTCTGAGATCATTCATTATCCATCCAGTCACAGGATACAGTTGGTACCAACCTGCGAGGCACAGAACTAGGCACGCAAACAGGTTGTACCATTCCTAGGAGGTGTTTCTGTGAATATCAGGAACACATGAAAACTTTCAGAATGTCTTCAAGTAGAGAAACATCAGGACTGAGGAGATTACAGACCCCTCTGATCCTTCCCTCATCCCACGACCAACTCCTCCAATTTTATCACCGAGGATGGAATTTTCCCTGTCTTGGGAAGTTGGAGACCTGGGATTTGCCAGCCCGCTTTAGTCTAAACAGTGCTGCCAGATTCCATGCCCACTCTGTGCAACCATGGGAGGGGTTGTCTCCAACTCATTGGTTCCAGAAGTAGCCCCTGGGCAGCCAGGTTAGGGAAGAAAGCCTGGGAGGTCAGCCAGTTGTTGTAGAAGTTCCCTTAGTCCCTCTAGCTTCACCCACTGACCCCACAGCCACTGTCTGTGCTCCCTTCACTGTGACTCACACGGTGTCAGCAATGGGCACACCTTCAGGAACCAATAGGCTCATACAGCTCTCATTCATGAAAAAAAAATCCAGAATCACAGCCCAAGTTTTAAATCTCTGCAAGTGTCCAATCTCCTGTAGGAACCAGAAGCAGGGGTAGGCCGTCTGGCCCATCAAACCGCCCCACTATTTAAGAAGATCATGGCTGATCATTTCATGCCCTCGCACCATAACCTTTAATCCCTTTACTGTTCAAAAACATACCTTTGCCTTAAAGACATTTACTGAGGAAGCCTCACCTACTTCACTGGGCAGGGAATTCCACAGATTCCCAAACCCTCTGGGTGAAAAAGTTCCTTCTCAGCTCACTCCTAAATCTGTCCCCTCTAATTTTGAGGCTATGCCCTCTCGTTCTAGTTTCACCCACCAGTGGAAACATCCTCTCGACTTCCATCTTATCTATTTCCTTCAGAATGTTAAGTTTCTGTAAGATTCTCCCCTCATTCTTGTGAATTCCAATGAATATAATCCCTGTGTACTCAGTCTCTCCTCATAAGCCAACCCCCTCGACTCTGGAACCAACCGAGTGAGCCTCCTCTGCACCCCCTCCAGTGCCAGTACATCCTTTCTCAAGTAAGGAGACCAAACCTGCACACAGTACTCCAGGTGTGGCCTCACCAACACCCTGTACAGCTGCAGCATAACCTCTCTGCTTTTAAACTCAATCCCTTTAACAATGAAGGACCAAATTCCATTTGCCTTCCTAATTACCTGCTGCACCTGCAAACCAATATTTTGTGATTCCTGCAGAAGGACACCCAGGTCCCACTGCACAGCAGTGTGCTG
This sequence comes from Chiloscyllium punctatum, assembly GCF_047496795.1. Classification (NCBI taxonomy): domain Eukaryota; kingdom Metazoa; phylum Chordata; class Chondrichthyes; order Orectolobiformes; family Hemiscylliidae; genus Chiloscyllium; species Chiloscyllium punctatum. The sequence goes on from NC_092749.1 coordinate 4,181,279, forward strand.
CAGTTTATAACCTTTTAGATAGTAGTCCATTTTGCTGTTATTCTTACCAAACTGGATGAATTCACATTTACCAAAATTGTACTCCATCTGGCAGACCCTTGCCCATTCACTTAACCGATCTATATCCACCTGCATTCGACATTGTAAAAGCAAATGCATTTCTGTTTAGGCTCAACAGCAATCAATTAGGTCATCAGGCCATTGGGTCCAATATGGTCACCAACCTCATTTCATTTGGTGATCTCCCCCCTCCATCCCCACTGCCACCAGGCTGGTAGTCCCCCAGCCCCACAGAGCTCACATCTACCTCCTTCCAAAAATCCACACACCAGACAGTCTGGGAAGACCCATTGTTTCTAACTGCTCCTGCCCCACAGAACGCAGCTCTTCCTACCTTCATCCTGGAGGCTTCCTGCCTCTATTCTTGAGAAACGTCGATTTTCCTGCTCTGCAGATGCTGCCTGACCTGCTGTGCTTTTCCAGCACCACTCTGATCTAAACTCTTCCTACCTTGACTCAGTCCTTTCACCCCGGTCCAGTCCCTGCCCACATACATCTGGGATTCCTCTGATGCTTTACTCCAGCATCGGAATGTCCAGTTTGTGGGTTCCTACTCCTTCCTCTTTACCAAGCCTGTGCAATCCCTTTACACATCCATCCCCCCATCCCAGGATGGTCTCAGGACTCTCCACATCTTCCTGGAACAACAACCTGAACCATCTCTGCCCGGCCGGGCCCATCCTCACCCTGATACCTCCCCATCCCCCCCACCCTCCTCCACTCGGCCGGGCCCATCCTCACCCTGAAACCCCCCCATCCCCTCCACCACCCGGCCGGGCCCATCCTCACCCTGAAACCCCCCCATCCCCACAACCCTCCTCCACCCGGCCGGGCCCATCCTCACCCTGAAACCCCCCTATACCCCCCACCACCCGGCCCCTTAGGTCCCTTTTATAATGTTTCCTCTCTCACCCTAAACCCGTGCCCGCTATTTCTGGACTCCCCCATCCCAGGGAAAAGACTTTTTCTATTTACCCTATTCATGCCCCTCATGATTTTATAAACCTCTCGAAGGTCAGCCCTCAGCCTCTGATGCTATGGAGAAAACAGCCCCAGCCCACACAACCACTCCCTGTAGCTCAAATCCTCCAACCCTGGCAACATCCTTGTAAACCTTTTCCGAACCCTTTCAGGTTTCACAACATCCTTCTCTTTGATTAGCTTCTTTACATTTCCTGTGAAACTGAACTCAGACTCTCTGTATAGATTAGTCTTAGATTCAAATGTTAGCCAAGTCATTGAGTCACAGAGGCTAACAGCAAGGTATTCAAAAGGCACAAGGTCTTCAGAAATGCTGACTCGCATTGAGAGGGTGATTTCTGCCTGAATCTGCACCAGTCCAGTGCTTCTATTCAACACTGGCCCCATCCAAACAACCCAGGACACAGACAGCACGGGGTTAGATACAGAGTAAAGCTCCCTCTACACTGTCCCCCATCAAACACTCCCAGGACAAGGACAGCACGGGGTTAGATACAGAATAAAGCTCCCTCTACACTGTCCCCCATCAAACACTCCCAGGACAAGGACAGCACGGGGTTAGATACAGAATAAAGCTCCCTCTATAAACCAAAAGTAACACTCCGTTTGTATATTTGTCAAAAAGTGTGGTGCTGGAAAAGCACAGCCGGTCAGGCAGTACCTGAGCAGGAGAGTCGACGTTTCAAGCATAAGCTCTTCATCAGGAATGAGGGGAGGGGGAAGGGGGCTGAGAGATAGATGGGAGGGGGTGGGGCTGGGAGGAGGAAGGTAGCTGGGAATGCGATAGCTGGATGAAGGTGGGGGTGAAAGTGATAGGTCAGAGCAGATAGGTGGGAAGGAAGATGGACAGGTAAGACAGTTCAAGAGGATGGTGCCGAGTTGGGGGGTTGGATCTGGGATGAAGTGGGGGGAGGGGAGATGAGGAAACCAGTGAAGTCGATGTTGGTGCTGTGTGGTTGGAGGGTCCCAAGGCAGAAGATGAGGTGTTCTTCCTCCAGGTGTCAGGTGGCTAGTATTTGGCAATGGAGGAAGCCCAGGACCTGGATGCCCTTGGTGGAGTGGGAGGGGGAGGTTGAAGTGTTCGGCCACAGGGCGGTGGGGTTGATTGGTGTGGGTGTCCCAGAGATGTTCCCTGAAATGTTCTGTGAGTTGGCATCCTGTCTCCCCAATGTAGAGGAGACCACATCAAGTGCAATGTACACAGTAGATGAGGTGTTTGGATATACAGGAAAATCTCTACCGGATATGGAAGGATCATTTGGAGCCTTGGATGGTGAGGTGAGGTGAGGTGAGAGACAATAGACAATAGACAATAGATGCAGGAGTAGGCCATTCAGCCCTTCGAGCCTGCACCGCCATTCAATATGATCATGGCTGATCATTCCCAATCAGTATCCTGAGATAGAGGATCTCAGTATCCAAAGGCTGAGGATTTGAGGCTGTTTTTATTCGAGAGGGGTGGGTGAGGGTTGTGACAAGGTCTTGTTGTGACAAGGGAAGGTGCTGGGTGTGGAGGGTGGGTTGGTGTGGGGTTGTGGACCTCACAAGGGAGTCATAGTGGGAATGGTCTCTGTGGAACAATGGTAGGAGTAGCGTGGGAAATATACCTCTGGTGATAGGATCTTAACGGCGGAGTGTGATGCAATGTATACGGAGGTTGGTGGGGTGGAAGGTAGGACCAGGGGGGTTCTGTCCTTGCTGCAGTTGGAGGGGTGGGGCTCAAGTGCAGAAGTGAGGGAAATGGAGGAGATGCACTGGAGGGAATCGCCGACCACATGGGAAGGGAAATTGCAGTCCTTGAAGTTGGTCGATGATGCCCTCCAATGCGTCTCCTCCACTTCCTGCACCTCTCTCCTTACAGCCCACCCCTTCCAAAGCAACAAGGACCAGAAACCGCGCCCCCCCCACCCAGTCCTCACCTTCCACCCCACCAACCTCTGGATACATCGCATTGCCCTCCACCATTCAGATCCTACATTTCCACAACCTACAATTAGACCCCACCACCAGAGGTATATTTCCCTCCCACCCCCATCAGCGTTCTGCAGACTATTCCCTCTGTGCCTCCCTCGTTAGATCCACACCACACCCACCAACGCATCCTCTACAACTGGCACCTGCCCTTGCCACTCCAGGAGGTGTAAACCCTGCACCCACACCTCCCCCCCTCAATTCCATCCAAAGCCCCAAAGGATCCTTCCACATCTGGCAGAGATTTTCCTGCACATCCAAACACCTCATCTACTGTGTCCATTGCTCTCGATGTGGATTTGACAGGATGCCAACTCACGGAACGCTTCATGGAACATCTCTGGGACACACGCACTAAACAACCCCAAGGCCTTGTGGCTGACCACTTCAACCTCAGATCCAACCCTCCACTGGCACTGCCCTCTTGAACTCTCCCACCTGTCCCATCTATCCACTCTACCCCCCTCTCTGACCTATCACCATCACCCCCCAGCTCCACCTACCTGTTATATTCCCAGCCTCCTTCTCCCCCGCCCCACGTCCACCCTCTCAACCCCCTCCCATTTATCTCTCAGCCCCCTTGGGCACCTCCCACATTTCTGATGAAGGGCTTATGCTTAAAACGTCAACTCTCCTGCTCGTCAGATGCTGCCTGACCTGCTGCACCTTTCTAGCAACACACTTTTTGACTCTGATCTCCAGTATCTGCAGTCCTCACTTTCTCCATCTGTAATGGTAAGATTATTGGTAATTTAGATGAGCAGAGAGATCTCATTTTCCAGGTATGTAAGATTCCTGAAAGTTGCCACCCAGGTTGATAGAGTTGTTAAGAAGGCGTACGGTGTGTTAGCTTCTATAGGGAGAGGGATTGGGTTTCAGAGCCATGAGGTCATGCTGCAGTTGTACAAAACTCTGGTGCAGAGGCACTTGGAGTATTGCGTACAGTTCTGGTCACCGCATTATAGGAAGGATGTGGAAGTTTTGGAAAGGGTTCAGAGGAGATTTATTAGGATGTTGTCTGGTATGGAGGGAAGTTCTTATGAGGAAAGGCTGAGGATTTGAGGCTGTTTTTATTCGAGAGAAAATGATTGAGAGGTGACTTGATAGAGACATTCAAGATGATCCGAGGGTTAGATATGGTGGGCAGTGAGAGCCTTTTTCCTCAGATGGTGATGGCTAGCACAAGGGGGCATAGCTTTAAATTGAGGGGTGATAGATATAGGACAGATATCAGAAAAAGTTTCTTTACTCAGAGTGTAGTAGGAGAGGGAGCGCACTGCCTACAACAGTAGTAGACTCACCGACTTTAAGGGCATTTAAATGGTCATTGGATAGGCATATGGATGAGAATGGAATAGTGTGGGATAGATGGGCTTCAGATTGGATTCGCAGGTCGGTGCAACATCGAGGGCCGAAGGGCCTGGACTGCACTGTAATGTTCTATGTTCAATGTTGGCTGTCCAGCCAAGTCATGCACACTGATGTCCTTCTACTCCTCCCCATCCTTCTGAATCCCATATCTCATTATACTCTCTGACCTTCCCCTCTCTGGCACTGACCAACTCCCCCACCCAGCAAATGGCTGTATTTTATCTGTTATCCCCAACCTCAGAAATAGTGGGGAAACACTACAGTCCACTAACACTCCTGATCCCCTCTCTGTAAGTTCTCACTTCCTCAGAGAGTATGTGTGTGTGTGTGTGTGTGTGTGTGTGTGTGTGTGAGTGTGAGAGAGAGAGAGAGAGAGAGAGAGAGAGAGAGAGAGAGAGAGAGAGAGAGAGAAAGAAAGAAAGAAAGAAAGAAAGAAAGAGAGAGAGAGAGAGAGAGAGAGAGAGAGAGAGAGAGAATGTGCGACTATGTGCGTAAGTATGAGAATGTTTTTTAATTCAATTACAGGATGTGGGTGTCACTGGCTCAACCGGAATTTATTGCTCATCCCTCATTCCCCAGAGGGCAGTAAAGAATCACCCACATTGCTGTGGGTTTGGAGTCACATGTAGGCCACACCAGGTAAGGATGGCAGCTTCATTCCTCAAAGGCCACTCAGCAATGGTTTCATGGTGACAATTGGGCTGCCACGGTGGAATGTGAACCTGGATCCACAGGACATTATCAGGGTCTCAGGATTAATAATCTAACCATAATACCACTCGGCCTTCATCTCAATGGTCTGTACACGTCTGTCTGAGTGCAAATGCATGTGTCTGTGTGTGTCTCTGTACTCACCTTTGTTTCTGTGTGTGTGCGCCTGTATGTGTGCGTGTGTGTCTGTATGTGTGTGTGTGTCAGAGAGTAAGCATGTGTGTGTCTGCATATGTTTGTGTGTCAGTGATTAAGTGAGTGTCAGTGAGTGTGTGTGTGTCTGTATGTGTGTGTGTGTCAGTGATCGAATGAGTATGTGAGTGAGTGTGTGTCTGTATGTGAGTGAGTGTCCCTGTATATGCGTGTGTCCGTGAGTGTGTGTGTATGTGTGTGTGTCTGTATATGTGAATGTGTGTGTAAGTGAGTGTGTGTGTGCGTCTGTGTGTGTGTGTGCGTCTGTGTATGTGTGTGTCAGTGGTTGAGTGGGTGTCAGTGAGTGGGTGCGTCTGTATGTGTGTGTGGGTCTCACTGGCAGTGCGTGTGCATTTCTGAGTGTATGAGTGTGTGTGCCTGAGTACAAATGTTGGTTTGTGTTCATAGCACAAGGCACTGCATGGTCTTTAACCACCATTTACTGTAGACATTTTATCTTTTCGTGTTTACAGATTTCTCCAAAAAGGAGCATTGGGAAAGACTCTGTCATGTTATTGAGCCCGGGCTTTGCAAGATAACATCATCTTTAATTCAGATTCAACTGGATCGGGCTTTTAACTGAACTGTTGCTTTAGTGGAAAGACATTAGGAAGAGCTAGACTGCAGGTTTGAGAATATGGAGACTTGGTGAGGGGTCAGGGCTGGGGGGGGGGGGGCAGTGGGGAGCCTTTTGTGAACAGGAACAGACAAACCTCAATCTAACCAACCCCGAGCAAGACTTGAGATCCACAACAAACCATCAGAATGAAAGTGAAAAAACGATTCAATTGAGTGGATTTAACAGAGCACAGAATAAAGAGACTTTGGAAACAGGAGCAAATTCAGGCCGTTCAGCCCCTCTAGCCTGCCCCTCCATCCAACACAATCAAGGCTGATCTACTGATGTTTCAATCCTCCATTGCCATCTGCTAAGAATCAATCCCCTTCCACCATAAAAATATTTAAAATTCAACCCCCCCACCCTACACCACCCCCCACCCCCACCACCACCATCCTCCAGTGTTCTGAGGCAGAGAGTCCCAAAATTACACAAACCCCAGAGGGAGAATTATTCCCCTCCTCTCTGTCCTGAAAGAGTGATCACAATTTTACATCAGAGGTCCCTGGTTCTGGACTGACCCACAAGGGGAAACATCCTTTCCACATCCATCTTGTCAAACCCATTCAGGATCTGATGCACTTCACTCAAGTCAGCCCTCACTCTTTTAAACTCCAGTGGGAACAAGTCCATCCAACCTTTCCTCAAAAGACAAACTATTCCTTCCAGGGATTGATCCAATGAACCTCCTCTCAACCACCTCCCTCCTTCTTTCAATAAGGAGACAAACACTGCAATGCCCTGTCCTAACTGAGGCAGAACGTAAGAAGACCACAAGACATAGAGGCAGAAATTAGCCCATTCAGCCCATTGAGTCTGCTCCACCATTCAATCATGGCTGATAAATTTCTCAGCCTCATTCTTCTTAAACACAGGTGAGGTGCCAGAGGACTGAAGGGTTGCTCATGTTGTCCCCCTGTACAAGAAGGGTGGTAGGGATATTCTGGGTGGCTGCAGACCAGTGAGCCTGATGTCAATGGTGGGAAAGTTGCTGGAGAAGGTACGGAGGGATAAAATTTATTTATATTTGGAAAAGAATGGGCTTATCAGTGATAGGCAACATGATTTTGTGTAGGGGAGATTGTGCCTTACCAACTTAATAGAGTTCTTTGAGGAAGTGATCAAGTTGATAGATGAAGGAAGGGCTGTTGATGTCATATATATGGACTTTAGTAAGGTATTTGATAAGGTTCCCAATAGTAAACTAATGGAGAAAGTGAAGTCACATGGTGTGCAGGGTGTTCTAGCTAGGTGGGTAAAGAACTGGTTGAGCAACAGGAGACAGAGAGTAGTAGTTGAAGGGAGTTTCTCGAAATGGAGAAAGGTGACCAGTGGTGTTCCACAGGGGTCAGTGTTGGGGCCACTGCTGTTTGTAATATACATAAATGATCTGGAAGAGGGCACTGTTGGTATGATCAGCAAGTTTGCAGATGACATAAAGATTGGTGGAGTAGCAGAAAGCATATGGGGCTGTCAAAGAATACAAGAGGATATAGATAGAGTGGAGAGTTGGGCGGAGAAGTGGCAGATGGAGTTCAATCCAGCTAAATGTGAGGTAATGCATTTTGGGAAGTCTAATTCTAGAGCGAACTATACTGTAAATGGAACCTTGGGAAAAATTGATGAGTAGAGGGTTCTGGGAGTTCAGGTTCATTGTACCCTGAAGGTTGCTGCACAGGTGGATAGAGTGGTCAAGAAGGCCTATAGTATGCTTGTCTTCATTGGACGTGGTATTGAGTATAAGAGTTGGCAAATCATATTAAAATTGTACAAGACATTGGTTCGGCCACATTTAGAATACTGTGTACAGTTCTGGGCGCCACTTTAGGATGTGGACGCTTTGGAGAGGGTGCAGAGAAGGTTTACGAGGATGTTGCCTGGTATGGAAGGTACTAGCTATGAAGAGAGGTTGAGTAGATTAGGATTGTTTTCATTAGAAAAAGGGAGATTGAGGGGAGACCTGATTGAGGTTTACAAAATCATGAAGGGTATAGACAGGTTGGATAGAGACAAGCTTTATCCCAGGGTGAAGGATTCAATAACGAGAGGTCATGCTTTCAAGGTGAGAGGCGAAAAGTTTAAGGGAGATATATGCGGAAAGTATTTCATACAGAGGGTGGTGGGCGTTTGGAACACGTTGCCAGCAGAGGTGGTAGAGGCAGGCACGGTAGATTCGTTTAAGATGCGTCTAGATGGATGCATGAGTAGGGGGGGAGCAGAGGAACATAGATGCTCAGGAATTGGACGATAGGTTTAGACAGTGGATTTAGATCGGCTCAGGCTTGGAGGGCCGAAGGGCCTATTCCTGGGCTGTAAATTTTCTTTGTTCTTTAAATAAACAGCTAGAAATGTTTTAGGCTGAGTGGCCTGTTCCTTAGCTGTTACTTCTACGCATCTCTCCACAAGATGGGGAGAAATGATTTCCAGCGGTGGGAAACAGGGGGGTGGATGTGGTTAGGTGGGAAATCAGGAAACGTTCCTTCAACATGGGGAAATCTGGACACTATCTTCTTGAAGACTGTCAGTGGTCAGTGAGAATTAGTGAGCGGGATATGTAGGGATGTGAACCCAAGGGAATCAAAGAGGGAATTTGGATTTGGAAAGTGCTGTCTGGGAGAATAGTGGAGGCTGATCCCGTTGGAGATTGCAAACAACTGAAGATATATTTGAAAATGAATGTAAAGGACTATAGAGGTAAGGCTGGAGAATGAGGTGAGCTGGATAGTTCTTTCAGGAGTTGGTACAGACATGATGGGTTGAATGGTCTCTTTATTGTACTGAACAACTATGATTTAATGCATTCCCTACTCACACAGCACGGACAATAGATTCTAGGTTCAGACTGAGCTTGATCTAAATACAGAGAGTGTGAAGGTGGGGCGGGGAGTGAAGGGGTGGGGAGGTGGGGGGGGGGGGGAAGTGAAGCGGAAGGGGTGAGGGGAGAGGAAGTGCAGGGCAGGTGATGGGGTGAAGTCTGACGTCATGGGGGGTGTTAGTTATGGACAGGGCTTATGCAGGCACACACAGAAAAAGCAGCCTGGCAGTTATTTAAATATTGATAGCCAGAGTGTGACAGGAAACGCTGAGCACACAAACATTCGGCAGAAACTGGAATGATTTTAAAAAAAGCAAAATTAACAGCTCTTCAAAGCAAATGGTATTCCAAAAATTCATGAACTAACAGCACAAATAGCAGCTAAGGGATATGACCTAATAGCCATGGTGGAGGCGTGACCATGGTGGAGGCGTGACCATGATGGAGGCGTGACCATGATGGAGGCGTGGTTATTTGGAGATCAAAGCTGGGAGCTAAAGTAAAATAAGATGGAATAAGCAGGAAATCATCATGAATCAGATGCTATGGAATCCATATGGGTACACAAGATGCACATAGGCAAGGCTCAATGGTTAGCACTGCTGCCTCCCAGGCGCCTGGGTTCAATTCCAGCCTCGGGTGACTGACTGTGTGGAGTTTGCACATTCTCCCCGTGTCTGCGTGGGTTTCCTCCGGGTGCTCCGGTTTCCTCCCACAGTCCAATGATGTGCAGGTTAGATGGAATGGCATTCGGAGTTTAATTTGGATAAATGCAAGCTGTTACATTTGGTAAAACAAACAACAGCAGGGTTATATAATTAAACATAAGGACCTGGGTAGTGTTATACAGCAGAGAGACCTCAGGGATCAGGTACATCATTCTTTGAAGTTTGTATCACATATAGACAGGACGGTTAAGAAGGTTATGAGCAAGGTTGCCTTTGTTGCTCAGACCTTTGAGTATCGGAGTTGGGACATCACGTTGAGGTTGTACAAGACTTTGGTAAGACCCCTTCTGGAGTACTGTGTGTCGTTCTGGTCTCTGTGATATACAAAAGGATATTATTAAGCTGGTGAGATCCAGCAAAGATTTACTGGGAGGTTGCCAGGAATGAAGGGCTTGAGTTAGAAGAACAGGCTGGGTCATTTTTCACTGGAGCGTAGGAGGTTAAGGGGTGACCTTATACAGGTTTATAAAGTCATGAGAAGTGAATGGCAGGATGTCTTTTCCCTAGGGCGAGGGATTTCAAGATTAGGGGGTATATTTTTAAGGTGAGAGCAGAATGATTTTAAAAAGACATGAGGTACAACGTCTTTTACACAGAGGGTGGTTTGTGTGTGGAGTGAACTTCCTGAGGAAGTGGTGGATGCAGGTACAGTTACAACATTTAAAATACATTTGGATAGCTACCTGAATAGAAAAGGTTTGGAGGGATATGGGCAAGGAGCGGACAGGTGGGACTCGTTTAGTTTGGGTTTATGGTCAGGAATGGACTGGCTGGACCAAAGGGTCTGTCTCCATGCTGTGTGACTATATGATCCTAAAGTGAAAGGTCCTCTAATTATCCACCTCTCTTCTGTACTCTTGTTCACACCCAGGTGTAAACAGGGTCGGAGCATGTGATCTGCATTTTCCTGTAAAATCAGTGCCTACTGCAGTTCAGTGGGTCAGTAAACTCTGGCTAATTATGGCAGAGATTCCGGTACAACTTTATTTTAGTAAAACAACGAAGTGCAGATGCTGGAGATCTGAACCAGGCAAAAATTGCTGGAGAAGCTCAGCAGGTCTGGCAGCATCCGTGGAAAGAAAGCAGAGTTAATGTTTCAGATCAAGTGAGGTCCAGAGGTGCTCCGAAGAAGGGTCACTGGACCTTTATTCCTGATGAAGGGCTTTTGCCCGAAACGTCGATTTCGAAGCTCCTTGGATGCTGCCTGAACTGCTGTGCTCTTCCAGCACCACTAATCCAGAATTGAGATGTTATGTTTGTTTCTCTTTCCAAAGACATTGCCAGACCTGCTGAACATCCCCAGCAACTTCAGCTTTATCTTAAACTGCTTTGAATTCGTTCGCCATTGTATAAATCTGCTTCAGACACGGTGCCCATCCCAATTTGAAGGGTTACCTGTGATGCCCATCTATGCCCTGGTGATAGTGATGGTGCCCAATGCTACACCTGTTTTTCCAAGCACAATTAACATTGAACTGCCAAATGAACACATCCTGAGGAAGGGGATTACAACGTCGCTGGGAGTGAGAAACAGGCGGATCTTTTGTGATCTAGTCATGGTACTCTGCACAACCAATCATCTCCCAGTTGGGCTGGTGGATTCAGGTGCAGTGAATGGAAGGGTTTCACAAATGGTCCCTCAAATCACTCACAGACAAAATGAGATCCCTCTGACTCTTTTTGCTGTAATAGGCGAACATAGAAATAATTCAGGAAGGCTACCCATCCCGCAGATGAAGTCACAGATTCCCATTTTTATAAAAACCAGCAGTTTGCCTTGTGAGCTTCCTGATGAGTCAGGTACTAAAACCGAAGTGGTGAAGTGATGATGAGTCATGTGACACATTGCCCGATTAAAGTGGAAATCTTACAATCTCTTAATTATTTAAAAAAAACCTCTTAAAACTTTCTTACATTCTTCCTTAGAAAATAAAACTTGGTTTGGTGTTTAGACAAAGATTTCCTAATTTGATCTGTTTGTGCTCAGACCTTAGAGGGACTGGTAACAATGTTGGACAGCATCTACCAAACTGACAACCACCACCATCTCAACAATGAGGTCACCATAGCCCCAGAGGACATTCGGATTATGCTCTCATTATATAGAGAGACACAACTTGGTTGGGGGAGTGGGGGGGTGGGGGGGTGGGGGGGAAAGGAGTTAACCTGAGGGTCACTTCAGGCGAGGGGAGAGGTTGAAAAAATAGGACCTTTGTGGTAACTGATTAGATTACTTATAGTGTGGAAACAGGCCCTTCGGACCAACAAGTCCACACCAACCCGCCGAAGCGCAACCCACCCATACATTTACCCCTTACCTAACACTACGGACAATTTAGCATGGCCAATTCACCTGACCTGCACATCTTTGGACTGTGGGAGGAAACCGGAGCACCCGGAGGAAACCCACGCAGACATGGGGAGAATGTGCAAACTCCACACAGTCAGTCGCCTGAGGCGGGAATTGAACCCAGGTCTCTGGCGCTGTGAGGCAGCAGTGCTAACCACTGTGCCACCGTGCCGCCCCAACGTTATCTCAAAATGGTTTTCACTGCATTGAAACTGTTCCAGAGGGACAAGGGCAGCAGGTACATGGGAACACCACCCCCTGCAAGCTGCCCTCAGAGCCATACACCATCCTGACTTGAAATATATCACCATTCCTTCACTGTTGCTGGGTCAAAATCCTGGAATTCCCTCCTTAAGAGCATTGGGGGCTAATCCATTTTTATTCACTCATGGGATGTGGGCATCACCAGCTGGGCCAGTGTTTCTTACCAATTTCTCATTTCCTTGGAGAAGGTACGCACAGTGATGGTCATGGGTTTGCAGTGGTTCAAGAAGGCAGCCTCCCACCACCTGCGATAGGGTAAGTAGGGATGGGCAATAAATACCGGGCCCAGCCAGTGACACCTACGGCCTACCGGGGAATAAAAAACTACTCAGTGTTGATGTCAGACTTCAGTGCAACACACCAGATTCCGTAAGATTAGTTTTGTATTGTAACAACAATAACCATGTGGTAACAGCAGCTCTGCTGAAAGGTCAGCTGATGAAATATTCACTTGGTTATTCACCCTATGGATGATGCCAAATTTCCTGAGTATTTCTGACACTTTCTGTTCTCATTTCCGATTGCCAGTATCTGCAGTATTTTCTATTAGCAGTGTCTGCAGCAGTAAGTGATTCCGGCTGTAACGGTTTTAATCTGTTAAAAGCATTTCGATATAAATATATTTCAAAATTCACCCGAGGTATTTCATGTGTCTGTTTTCCCAACTTCCCCCTTTGTGTTTCCGTTCTCAACAATTCCTGTCAGAGGTTGAGACCCAGTGCTGTGTTTACAGCACCGTCTCCTGCTCAAATGCACGTTTGCTCTTAAACTCTTACTTTATTTTTTGTCTTGGTGTGTTCAGTTATAAGAATGTAAGAACTAGGAGCCGCAATAGATTACCCTACATGTGGAAACATCCTCTTTACATGTACTTTGTAAATCCTCTTTAGCATCTTCTGTCCCTCAACTAAATCTCCTCTCTTCTAAACCCCAAAAACTATTGGCCTCAACTGCTCAACCTCTCTTCATACGACAAAACCACTCATCTCTCGAACCAATCTAGTGACCCTCCTCTGAACTGCCTCCAATACAACTATATCCCTCCTTAAGTAGGAATGCGGTCTCACTAATGTCTTGTACAATTGCAGCAATACTTACCTACTTTTATACTTAATCCCTTTAGCAATAAATTTGCCATCCATATTACCTGTTGTCTCTGCACACTAATCTTCTGTAATTCATACACAAGGACACCCAGATCCCTTTGCACCAAAGCACTCTGCAGTTTCTCTCCATTTCAATAAGAAGTCCAAGAAAAATCAGAGGAACAGAAACATGAGGTCTTACCCTAACCATGAGAATAGATTGGAGCAGGTGGGACTATTCTCTCTGAGAGAAGAGATTAGCAAAAAGCTATCAAGTTCAAGAGTAGGCTGGGCAGATTAGATAGGGAGAAACTGTTCCTGTTTGTAAAAGGAACAAGATTAGAAGGGTGTTGTTTTAAAGTCTGGTGCAGAAGAAGCAAGGGTGAGGTGAGGAAAAAATCTTTTCACCCAGCAAGCCATCAGGGTCTGGAATACCCAATCTGGGAATGAGGCAGAGGCAGGTTCCATTCAGGCATTCAAGAGGGGCTTTGGATAATGATTTTGAAAGATTGGTGTGCCGAGATATGGGGAAAAGGCAGGAGATTGGCACTGGTTGATAGACCCAGGCTGGTAGGAGGGGCTGACCAGCCTTCTTGAGGACTGTAACAATTCTGTGATTCAGTTCTGAGGCCTCATAAGTTCCCCCAGCTCAGTTTCCCTGGTCACTTTGGGTAGAGTGGGGTCCACAGTGGACACACACCTATTGGGTTACAAGAAGCAACTGCTTTGCTGGGTGAAGGAGACTCAGAAGCTGACTGGTTGCAGAGGCCCAGGAGTGGTGCCCTTGTCTACTGACCACAAGGCTCTGAGTTCCCCAAACTGAGGGGCTGCATTTCACCAAGATCTACCCTCAGAGGTCGGGGCAGAGGCAGAAGGGTCAGTGTGGGATTGTGGGATGACTTGTGGTAGTGGACAAGTTTCCAATGAGGAAGGCAGACAATAAGATACGTCACACATTAGCCAAGGGTGATTGTGTGAGGCTGACAACGTTCTGTTGATTACAGAGAGCCCACCACCCCCTCTCCTTGGGAGCTCTCCAACTTCACAGACACTGACACCCCCACACACCCCCACCACAGGCATCAGGGATCTTGTGATTCACGTGGTGTGCACACCCAGGGGCACAATTCCAGAGGAGCCTTGTAACCAGTCTGTCTTGGTACCTGGTCGTTTCCACATCCGATCTCTTTCCAAGGTCAGGATCAAACTCTATTCAGCTCCCTGACCCTCCTGGTGAAAATCGGATCATACAGGACCCTCAAAACCAAAAGTGGGAACATGCCATCACTTGAGCTCCCCAACAAGACAGTGAAAATGGAACCTAACTCCAGAGATGTGGGAAAGGCCAGTGAGGGGGCAATAAGAGGCCATTCGGGAAAGCTGCTGTCACTCACTTTGGTTGTAAGCATAAAAAAGGCAGGAAACCTGTTCACGTTTCTCTTCCAAGAGACTTGGGTTTAGTTATATAAGGAATGCAGAAAGGTAGCCTGAGATACAACAAGTAGCAAGGAAAACAAATGGGATAAAAGGCCCTTACTGAAAAGGAATTGGGATGTAACTGAAGAGAATGTTGGTGCAGTTCTCCAGGGTCTCAGTGAGTCCATATCTGAGTGGTCAGCAGTTTTAAGGAAGGATATACGTGCTCGAGAGGCATGATTGTAAAGGTTCACTAGGTTAATGTCCAAGGGTCATCCTGTGATGAGTGAGTAAGTAAACCAGGCTGATATTTCTCACTCTTCTAAAGACCAGAGAATAAGAGACTCTGAAGGGAATGGATAGGATTAGTGCCAAGAAAACATTGCCCCTTAGCTGGGGACTTGGGAACAAAGGGGCGCAATCTCAGGGTCAGGGAACAGTTAGTTAGGAATGAGAGGGACAAAATTACTTAGAGTCATAGAGTCCTGCAGAGAAAAAACGTCCATCCACGCTAACCCCATTTCCCTGCACTTGGTCCATATCCTTCTAATCCTTTCCTATCCTTGTATTTGTCCAAATGCCTTTTAAATGTTGTTAATGCACCTGCCTCAACTATTTCTACTGACAGCTCATTCCATATGCGTACCACCCTCTGTGTAAAAGAGTTGCCCTTCAGGTTCCTTTTATTCTTGAACCTTGAGCTGATTCCCCAACCTTGGGAAAAAGTCTGAGTGCACTCACCCTATCCATGCCTCTCATCAAATAATATACTTCAATAAGATCCCCCCTCAGTCCCCTACACTCTAAAGATAAAAGTCCTAGCTTGTCAAATATAACTCAAACCCTTGAGTGCAGGTAACATCCTTGTAAATTTCTTCTGCACTCTTTCCAGTTTAATAACATCCTTCCTATAACAAAACCAAACACAATACTCCAAGTGCAGCCTCACTACCTGTACAACTGCAACATAACTTCCCAACTTTTATACTCAATGCCCTGACTGATGAAGGCCAGTGTGCCTAAAGCTTTCTTCACTGTCCTGTCTACCTGGGACTCCACTTTCAGTGCACCTGAACTCCAAGGTCCCTCCTTAAAGCCCTACCTTTCACCATGAAACTCCTACCTTGATTTGACTTTCCAAAATGCAAGATCACACACTTATCTCCATTAAACTCCATCTGCCATTTCCCAGCCCACTTTTCTCAAGAGGTTGTGAATCTTCGGAACTTGCTGCTATTAGAGATGTGAATGCTCCATCATTGATGATATTTAAGGCAGGAATTGACAGGGAACCAAGGGAATAGGGAGTGGAGTTAAAACTATGGTCAGCCATGATTTATTGGATGATGGAACAGACTCGAGGGGCTGAATGTTCTACTTATGCTCTTATTTTTTATGTTCTTACATTGGTCAAACTGTTAGAATCATCAATAGCAACACAGAACCACTACATCAGA
The DNA here is from genome assembly GCF_047496795.1 of Chiloscyllium punctatum. NCBI lineage: Eukaryota > Metazoa > Chordata > Chondrichthyes > Orectolobiformes > Hemiscylliidae > Chiloscyllium > Chiloscyllium punctatum. The sequence continues at coordinate 4,197,299 of NC_092749.1, forward strand.
CCAGACCTCATCATTTCCTTTGAGTTCCCTAATTTGGTTACACTTTCATGTTATCCACCATAAACATTAATGGTTCATGAAATACACAGTAAAAACCACACTCCCTATTATTACTGCAAAAATGGGTCAATAATATATGGCAGGAAAGAGAGTCTACATGAATTACAAAATGAAACTCAAAACGCTGGGTTTTAACTCCAGTATTCGTTTTGAAAGATATCACATGTCACATTTGAACTGCCCATTATTCTTACAAATGTGCAGAAGTTTGCAGACATTAATTGAGCAGTGAACTGACAGGGGAATATTATCATCAGCGTAAGTGACCCATCAATGTCAGGATCATCAATGACAATCAACCTCTTTCACCCAGCATGTGAACAGTGCTAAGTGTGAAGTCTCATTCCTTCAAGTTGTGAATTGTTTTTTAGAGAATTAAGTCTTTTTTTTAAACTTACCTCCCCTGTCTCTCTTTCTATCTGAATTTACTCCAATGTTTCTTTACTTCTATTCCTTTTTCTGTACTTGATTTATCATGGAACTCCCCCACTCAAGTCCATCCTTTCTTGATTTCTTAAGCGTTTACTCTCATGGTTAAGGAAATATACTGATGGTCATTCGGTTGTTTGGTAGAACAAAACTTGATATTGGTAAAAATAGACTATTTCCATCTTGCATGAAGACAGACCAACAGCAAAGGGAACAACGGTGTGAGAAGACAGTGCTGACTAGTTAGTTACTCATTCAACAGTCGATGTGTTGAATTGAAGACTGCACCTGTTAGGTGATTACTGACAGTTAAATGTCAACACTTACTTAAATTTAAAACAGACAGTTTGAATGTGATTGGTCAAGGCATTGCCTCGAGGAATGAATCAGCTGTTTTGTGGAGTTGAAAAGGCACAACTGTCAGAAATAATTAGAGTCCTGTGTATTAATATCTGTAATCTCCAGTCTGCCCTAGTGTACCACTGCAAGACTAACTGACGATCTTAAATTGGTAAAATAAATCAAAGAACTGTGGATGCTGGAAATCAGAAACAAAACCAGAAATTGCTGCAAACAGTTGAAGAAACAGGAGGAGAGTCTTGGGCTATAGTCTGATATTGATCAGCTGGTAAATTAGGCAGAGCAATGGCAGATGGCATTTAATCCTGATAATTGCAAGGTGATGCATTTTGAGAGGTCTAATAAGGGAAGGGTATCCACAATGAATGGTTGGTCCCTAGGGAGTACTGAGGAACAAAGGGACCTTGGTGTACAAGTCCACTGACCCCTGAAGGTGTCAGCACAGGTAGACAGGGTGGGCAAGGCAGCGTTTGGGAAGCTGTCCTCATTAGCTGGGGGTTAGCAAAGATATCTCGTTACAATTTTATAAAACATTGGTTAGGCCACAAATGGAAAACGGTGTGCCCTTGTGCTCGCCACACTATCGGAACGACATGACTGAGGGGGTGCAGAGGAGATCACCAGGATGTTGCCTGGGATGGAAAGTCTGAGTTATGAGGAGAGTCCGGATAGGTTGGAGTTTGTTTCCTTGAAGCAGGGGGAGCCGGAGGGGGGTGCGGGAGCAGGAATCTGATGGAGGTATGCAGCATTATGAGGGGTGTCTGGGACATTATCTGAAAAGGTATGATTCCGTGAGTCTGACTGTGTCAGGCTGTTGCTCAGCTAATCTGTGAGACAGCTCTCCCAGTTATGGCACTAGCCCCCAGACATTAGTGAGGATGACCATGCAGGGGCAACACTGCTGGTTCTGCCGTTGTCTTTTCCAGTGCCTAGGTTGATGCCCGACCTTCTGCTCGGTTTCATTTCTTTGAGACTCTTTTTGATGGTTGCTTGAATTGAGTGGCTCCCTCAGTGATGTCGGGGGCAATTTTGAGTCTAGCACCTTCCTGTGGGTCTGGAGTCACATGGTCAGTAAGAGAAGGACAGTGGATTTACGCCCTAATGGACATTGATGAACTTGCTGGGTTTTTACAACAATTATATTCTCAAGTTTCCATTTATTGAATTCAAATGTCACCATCTGCTGCAGTGAGATTCAAATCCAGTTCCCCAGAACAGTATGCAGAGATCTTTCAACATGATCTAGTTGGGGGAGTGGGCAAATCAATGGCAAATGCAGTATAATTTGGGTAAATGTGACGTCATTCACTTTGGAAGCAAAACCAAGAAGCAGATTACTACCTGAATGGCTGTAAATTGGGAGAGGGGAGTGCAGCGGGACCTGGGTCTCCTTGTGCACCAGCCGTTGAAGGGGAGTGTGCAGATGCAGCAGGTGGTAAAGAAGGCAAATGGGATGTTGGCCTTCACTGTGAGAAGTTTCAAGTCCAGGAGCAGGGATGTGTTGTTGTAGTTATACAGGGTCATGGTGAAGCCACACCTAGAATATTGTGTGAAGTTTTAACCTCCCTTTCTGAGGAAGGATGTTTTTGCTCTCAAGGGAGTCTGGTGAAGGTTTCCCACGCTGATTCCGGGGATGGTGGGACTGATGTATGAGAAGAGACTGGGTTAGGATTGTTTTCACTGGAGTTCAGGGGTGATCTCATGGAGACTTATAAAATTCTAGCAGGACGAGGCAGGGTAGATGCAGGGAGGATGTTCCCGATGGTGGGTGTGTCCAGGACCAGGGGGGTCACAGTCTGAGGGTTCAGGGTGGGCCATTTAGGATGGAGGTGAGAAGTCACTTCTTTATCCAAAAAGTGGGGAACCTGTGGAATTCATTACCACAGGAAGGAGTTGATGCCAAAACATTGACTGCATTCAAGAGGCAGCTAAGTATAGCACCTGGGGCGAATGGGATCAAAGGTTATGGGGAGAAAGCAGGATTAGGTGTTGAGTTGAGATGATCAGCCATGATCGTAATGAATGGCGGAGTGGCTGGAAGGCTGAATGGCCTCCTCCTGCTCGTATCTTCTATGTTTCTATCTATCTAAGACCAGGCTGTCTGTGTACAATCCAGCAATAACCATCATACCATTGCCTCCTGGGAAAATGGGAGGTCATTAACAGGAAAGATGGAATATTAGTTAAATGCAAAATGCAGAGGTACAGGGGACCTGGATAACCTTGTACATGCGTCACACAATGTTACTATACAGGTTACAGCAAGGAATTAGGAAAGCAAATAGGATGTGGTCTTTACTGTGAGGGAACGGAGTAAAAAAGAATTCTTGCTGCAACTGCTCAGGGTGTTGGTGAGATTGCACTTAGTGTGCAGGCTAAGTCTCCTTGTTTAAGGAGGGATTTACTAGCATTGGAAGCAGTTAACAGAACATTCATGAGGTTGGAGCATGGGATGAAGGTTGCTGTGAAAGGGTTGTGAAAAGCTTAACCTTGGAGGATGCATTAAGCTCTGTTTGCTCTGATGATACCGTGGCTGGGGGAATAGAGAAGGTTCACTCTGGTTTTGGAAGTGACACGTGTCATTGATGTATTCCGATAGTCTCTCAACAATGTTAGACAAGCTAAGGTAATCTGTACTGAATATAGCAAGAACCTGCTGATGCTAAGTCCCACCAAAGGTTGATGGTCTAACCACTAAAAACCAAAAAGACCCTTCTTCCCAAAGAAATAGGGCGAGTGGCAGCCAGATACCCCCCCTCACCACCCCCCCCAAAGGTTACTGTCTCAGGGAAGGCTGAACACGTTGTACCTATACCCATTGGGGCTTTGAAAAATGCGAGATCATCCTTGTGAAACAATAAGATACTGAAGGTGGGGGGGGGGGGGGGGGTGGGGGGAGGGTGTTTGACCAGGTACACGCTGAGAGGATGTGTCCCCTCGTGGGGGTATCAAGAAAAGGAGTACACTCTCAGCAGAAGGCCACTAGGATAAGGAGGAACTTCTTCCCTCAGAGGTGTGTTGGTGTTTGGGGAATTCTTTCCCTCAGTGAGCACTGGAAGGTCATTAAGTATATTCAAGGCTGAATTGGGCAGATTTTGGATTCACAACGCAGCCTCGGTTTATAGGGCCAGACAAATAGATCTTATTGATTGGTGGATCAGAGTCAAGGGACCCAAGTGCCAGCTCCAATTTCCCAAGATCCTTTGATCTATGTATAAGGACAGAACACTGCTAATCATTTGCTTCTTGACCTTCTATTCAATAGATTAATTTGTCAGTAATGTCCAAAGCCAGGATGAAAGTAAACTTCTCCCTTCACTCATCAAAGCAGGAGATACTGGATTGAAACAGGAACTGAAGGAGCTGTTTGTTATCCTGGACAGTTAATCCAGTGACTGAAATACAGAATAAAAACCCAAAAGAACCACGGATGCTGTAAATCAGAAACTGAAATTGCTGGAAAAGCTCAGCAGGTCTGGCAGCATGTGTGGAGAGAAATCAGAGTTAACGTTTCAGGTCAAGTGACCCTTCCTTCAGAACCCTTCCTCAGAAACGTTAACTCTGGTTTCTCTCCACACGATGCTGCCCGATCTGCTGAGCTTTTCCAGCAATTTCAGTTTGTGAGACTGAAATACAGAGGTCAGTAATTTGAGGACAATAAGAGACTGAAAATAACAGTGAAAATAACAGAAAAATGAGCTTTTATCCTAATCTCTGTTCTCCATTCTTTAGAAACCCTACAGTGTGGATGCTGACTATTCAGCCCGTACCAAAGAGCATCCCATCCAGACCCATCCCCCAACCTTATGTAACCCTATATCTCCCATGGCCAATCATTTAATCTGCACAATTTTGGACTATGGGAGGAAACCGGAGCACCCAGGGGAAACCCACGCAAACACAGGGAGAATGTGCAAACTCCACACGGACAGTCACCCGAAGCAGGAATCAAACCTGGGTCCCTGGCACTGTGAGGCAGCAATGCTAACCACCATGCCATCCTTGCTTCTCTAACAGCTGACACCAAACTCCATGGTGAAGTTAACCACTGCCCTCCCATAACTCTCCCAGTAGGTAGAGTTAAAACCCACATTGTTGACTTAAACTATCAGCTATCTTTAATAACTTGAAGAGCTCCATCAATTGACCTTGACATTTGTAAAAATAACTCAATCATCTGAAATAACACAACCACTACCTCTTTCCTTTCTGGGTTGAATTGAGATTTGCTGCCACTTCATTGGCCCCCCTACCTTTCACAACTGTGTAGTTCATCTGAAACCCGAATATCTACATTCAAACATGTGCCGTGCCCTGTTCATTCATCACCTTCTGCACCCTCTGCCCCTACACTGGCTCCCAGTACATCAATACTCACCATTTTAGCATTTTTATCCATTTTCAAATCTCACCATTATCTTGTTCCTATGGAACACTGCCATCTCCTCCAGTTCTGGAACCCTCTGAGATCTCTCTATTCATCTAATTCTGATTCTTATTCATTCCTGGCATTAATCATTCCACCAATAACAGCGATAGTTTCAGGTCCTGGACCCCCACACCATTCATTCTTAAACATCACCAGCTCTCCCTACTCCTTATCCTCATGCTCTTTGAACGGCCTTTGCCTATTATAACGATCTGTGCAAGATGATATAAAAATCACACAAAGATTTTGTACGTTGAAGCTCATACAGCACCAGTATTTTGCATTCATATAGCAACATTACTGTAATAAACATCCCAAGATATCTCACAGGAACAAATTCAACTGAAAACAAACACAGAACAGACAGCAGGTCAGAGAGACTCGAAACATTTATACAGCAAAGCCTTCTTCACCATCACTCCATTTCAATCTCAACACTTACAGGATTATAGGGAAAAGGTAGGGGAATGTGATTGATGAGTTGCTCTTCCAGAGGGCTAGCATGTACACAATGGGGTGGATGGCCTCATTCTGAGCTGTTTCCATGCTACAATTCTAGGTAATAATATTTTCTTTCCCTTGACCCCTTCCAAAAACAGACCCACTTCCTATTTCTCAACCGTGAACTCTATCAGTTCCGTTATCTCTCAAGCCTTTTGGCCCACTCACACACTCCCACTTTTTAAAAAAGTTTTCATTATGTCAGACCTGAAGAGAGGTTAAACCCAAAACGTCGACTTCTCCACCTCCTGATGCTGCCTGGCTTGCTGTGTTCTTCCAGCCTCCTGCTTGGCTACATATTCCATTTTTGCATGTGTGGGAAATCATGTCTTACAAACTGGATTGAGTTTTTTGAAGTAACAAAGAGGATTGATGAGGTCAGAGCGGTAGATGTGATCTATGTGGACTTCAGTAAGGTGTTCGACAAGGTTCCCCATGGGAGACTGATTAGTCAAGTTAGATCTCATGGAATACAGGGAGAACTAGCCATTTGGACACAGAACTGGCTCAAAGGTAGAAGACAGAAGGTGGTGATGGAGGGTTGTTTTTCAGACTGAAGACCTGTGACCAGTGGAGTGCCACAAGGATCTGTGCTGGGTCCTCTACTTTTCATCATTTATATAAATGATTTGGATGTGAACATAGAAGGCATAGTTATGACACCAAAATTGAAGGTGTAGTGGACAGCAAGGAAAGTTACCTTTGAGTACAACGGGATCTTGATCAGATGGGCCAATGGGCTGAGGAGTGGCAGATGGAGTTTAATTTAGATAAATGCGAGGTGCTGCAATTTTGGAAAGGCAAATCAGAGCAGGACTTATACGCTTAATGGTAAGGCCCTGGGGAGTGTTGCTAAACAAGGATTCCTTGGAATGCAGGTTTATAGCTCCTTGAAAGTAGAGTAACAGGTAGATAGGATAGTGAAGAAGGCATTTGGTATGCTTTCCTTTATTAGTCAGAGTATTGAGTAAGGGAGTACATGTACATGAATACATGTTGTGGCTGTACAGGATGTTGGTTAGGCCACTTATGGAATATCGCGTGCAATTCTAGTCTCTTCTTATCAGAAGGACATTGTGAAACTTGAAAAGGCTCGGAAAAGATTTACAAGAATGTTGCCAGTGTTGGAGGGTTTGAGCTACAGGGAGAGATTGAATAGGCTAGGGCTGTCTTCCCTGCAGCCTCAGAGACTGAGGGATGACCTTATAGAGGTTTATAAAATTATGAGGGTCATGGATAGGGTAAGTAGACAAGGTCTTTTCCCTGGGGTGGGATAGTCCAGAACTAGAGGGCATAGTTTAGGGTGAGAGAGGAAAGATATAAAAGGGTCCTAAGGGGCAACGTTTTCACGTAAAGGGTGGTACGTGTATGGAATGAGCTGCCAGAGGAAGTAGTGGAAGCTGGTACAATTACAAAATTTAAAAGACATTTGGATGAGGACATGAATTGGAAAGGTTGGGAGGGATATGTACCAAGTGCTGGTAAATGGGACCAGATTGGGTTGGGATATCTGGTTAACATGGACGGGTTGGACCGAAGGGTCTGTTTCCATGCTGTACATCTCTATGAATCTATGTCCGTGTGGGCTCATGTACACTTGCCATGTATAAAGAGAAACCGTTTGTTCCGTGTGTGACTGTACATCTCCTGGACCATGCATTGTCAGCTCCTGTATGAATGGAGGGCATAGCAATGAAATCAAGGACATTTTGGTCCATTCCTGGCTGCATGTTGGGTCTGCCAGGGAGTGGGCAGAGGTTACACCTCAGGGCAATCAGGGTGAGGAGTGAAAATGAGTTGGAGCATGAGGCATTGCTGTAACTTGACCCAGACAGAGCCATTGATGATTGGATTCAGGATCCCCGTCAGGCTGAACATCGACCCACACATACAAGATCTGTCTTCATATCAGCTCATTTGCATAATTTTGACTGAAGTACATCTGTGCAGAATTTTGTGAAAGCATTTTTAAAATGTTGACATTGCTGGGTAATACATTAATGTCAATTCAATGGATTCTTAGCCACTTTAAAGAACAATTTGGAGTCAATTATCTCAGTGTGGGTCTGGAGTCACATGAAGGCCAGACTGGGTAAAGTTGGCAGATGTCTCTTCCTGAAGGATGTTAGAGAAGCAAACAAAATAAAAACCAAAACAACCATGAATGCCCTAAATCAGAGACAAAAATAGAAATGGCTGGAGAAGCCCAGCAGGTCTGGCAGCATCTGTGCAGAGAAATCAGAGTTAATGTTGCACGTCCAGTGACCCTTTCCCCAGAAGTAGATGGGGCTTTCCTGACAATTGACAGTGGATTCATGGTCAACAATAGATTCTGAATTCCAGATTATTATTGAATTCAAATTCTAACTCCATCTGCCTTAGCAGGATTTGAACCCAGGGCCCAGAACATTAGCTGTGTTTCTGGATAATACCACTAGACCATCACTTCCCCATAAAACCCCAGATGGGTTTTGACAACAATCCAATAATTTCACAGCCACTTTTAATTTCCAAACTTTTTAAAACCGAATTCGGATTCTCAGACAGTCCCTGTTGGGATTTGAACTCGTAGCCCCTGGGATCAGTAGCTCAAGTCTCAAGCCATCCCATACAATAATTGTGACTACCCCCTAGCTTGTCAGATGTGGGATACTCTATTTACAGTGGGACTGGACATATGAAAGCTGTGTTACAGCGTTCACAACAGCTTTCACAGGATGTTCGAAGTTGTAAAAGCAGGTCAGGAAATGCCACCTGAAAGAACACAGGCTTTTTAGAGAATAGCATTCTTGTTTGTTCACAGCTCTGGTATTCAGTCATTCCCCACACTATAGCCCTGATCCATTCCCAGCTCCGAGCACTGACTGTGTATGTTCCTCCGACAGGAATAAGTCTGAGCTTGCTGCACAACTTGTCAGATGAGCTAAGAGCTGGCCTTGTGCTGGCTTGTCTGCCCATCACCCATCACTTGGGTGAGGGAGCTTCAATGTTAGATGGCTCTGAATGCTGAAAATTACACTGGGATTCGAGGGAGACAAATCACTGAATAATGACAGTCAAAAGGCACCCACTGTCACAATAACCATGGCACGAATATTCAATCGATTCAGGCTGCTACTTAAAGGGAGATCGTTTAGGATTACTTCAGAGACAATTAATCTACATTTTTAGCTGCAGTCATGCAGGAAACACCAGCAGCCAATCTGTGCACAGCAAGATTCCATAAACAGGTTGGAGATAAGTAACCAGGGAATCAGCTTTCAAGGGGGCTAAACATTGGTCAGGGACACAGATGGAGAACTCCTCAGTTCCTGGGGAGGGTTTACATTGACAGGAGCTTGCTCTTCATGCCGGTAGGTTGGCGTCTACGGGACTGTGAATGAACCTTCGGAATCAAAGGGCAGCTTACCGAGTTGTCCCAGAGATTCACATCAAGAATTTCTCTTCAATCTCAGTAAGGCACTGACAGGATGAATCGGGGCTCACCCAAACCCTGACCGATTCGGGGGGAACCTCCTGTGTCAATGACCTGAAGAGGAAAGGCCAGGCAGACATGTGTGTATTCTCTGGAGTTAAGAACAGTCAGAGGGGCCTTCACTGGAACATATCAGATCCTGAGGGGACTTGACCGAGTGGTTGTGGAAAGGATAGTTCCTCCTCAGGGAGAATCTAGAATTAGGGAGCAGTTTAAAAATAAGGAAGTGCACATTTAAGACAGAAATGATGAAACACTTTTTTCTCATAGCGTTGAGTGTTCTTGGAATCCCCTTCCACAAAAAAGGCAGTGGATGCAGAATCTTTAAATGTTTTTAAGACAGAGGGCGGGAGATTCTTGATGACCCGGAGGGTGAAAGGTGAACAGGGATATGTAGGAATGTAGTGTTGAGATTAAAATCAGATCAACCATCATTTAATTGAGTTGTGGAGCAGACATGATGGGCTGAATGGCCTCTTCCTGTTCCTTGTTTGTATGTTTGCATGTCAAGGGAAATAACCACCCACTATCCCACCTCTGACCCCACAGTGAATGGAGCTGCGATTGAGAGAGGTGAGAACTATGGTGAGCATTGCTCCTGTGTCCTGATGTTCCCTGAAATGTTGTCCTGTAACCTCAGGAGCTGAACTCTGAAACATTTAAGAGACAATTCCAACCAGACAATTCCTGAAGAAGGGCTGATGCCCGAAACGTCGATTCTCCTGTTCCTTGGATGCTGCCTGACCTGCTGCGCTTTTCTAGCAACGCATTTTCAATTTCAATTCCAACCAGATATCAGCAGTAATGGGGCCACTACAGCAGCTGCTCAATCCTGTCATAGACATGGCCTTCAGACAGTGGGAACACCCTGCACTCTGTGCTGACTCTGCGCTAAGGACGTTATTAATAACTAATTTCTCTGGCAAAAAAAAAGACAAAACAAAATTTTACAAACATCCTTGCTGCAGATTATCCTTGCTCGCCCCTGGAGAGAGGGGAGATTTATGGAGCACCCTATTGTGATAAAAGCAGCAGTAGGCCATTTGGCCCGTCGAGCCTGCTCCACCAATCATTAAGGTCATGGGTGGCATAGTGGCACAGTGGTTAGCACTGCTGCCTCACAGCACCAGAGACCCGGGTTCAATTCCCACCTCAGGCAACTGTCTGTGTGGAGTTTGCACATTCTTCGCCGTGTCTGCGTGGGTTTCCTCCGGTTTCCTCCCACAGTCCAAAAATGTGCAGGTTAGGCGAATTGGCCATGCTAAGTTGCCTGTAGTGTTAGGTGAAGGGGTAAATGTTGGGAAATGGGTCTGGGTGGGTTGCACTTTGGTGGGTCGGTGTGGACTTGTTGGGCCGAAGGGCCTGTTTCCACACTGAAAGTAATCTAATCTAATCATGGCTGATCTATCCATGGCCTCAGCTCCTCCCACTCTGTCATCTCCTTTGCCCTTAATTCCCCGACCGTGCAAAAACCCAACCAATTGTGTCTTCGATATATTTGATGAAGCTGCCTCTATTGCTTCCTTGGGCAGAGAAGTCCATAGATTCATTACACCCTGGGAAAAGCAGTTCTTCCTCATCTCTGTCCTAAATCTATTCCCCCTAACCTTGAGACCATGTCCCCTAGTCCTAGTCTCACCCACCAGTGGAAACAACTTGCCTGCCTCTATCTTATCTATCCCTTCCCTAATTGTCTATGTTTCTGTAAGATCCCCACTCATTCTTCTAAATTCTCGTGAGTACAATCCCAGGCGGCTCAACCTCTCCTCGTAGGGTAACCCCCTCATCTCCAAAATCAACCTGGTGAACCTCCTCTGCACCGCCTCTAAAGCCACTATACCCTTCCTCAGGTAAGGATGGGATTCATTGGGATACTGTCCCACATCCCGAAACCTTTTCCAAGCCTCCCTCATACAATAGGCAAGCCCTCAATTTCAAACTCAGCTTAGACAATGAAGCCTGAAATGTTTGAGAGAAAGTTATAAATACATTGAAATTTTTAGATTAGATTAGATTAGATTAGTTAGTGTGGAAACTGGCCCTTCGGCCCAACAAGTCCATGCCGACCCTCTGAAGAGCAACCCTTCATCCAAACAAAACGATTACTTCATAAATGACCTTCTCAGTTCATAGTCTCTCTGTATTGAGCATCAGCACAGGTCAAGTGGGAAACAGACGGCTTGTTGTAGGGTCCCGCACACATACAAACTAGCAGCAGGAGGCAGGCCATTCAGCACCATGGGCTCTGCCATTCAGTGAGACCTTGGCTGGTCAGACTGTGCCTTTGATTCCACTTCCCTCCTGATCCCCACGGCCCTTAGCTCCCTCAATAATCTAACTCCATCTTAAATAAACCCAATGACCCAACCTCCACTATTCTCTGGGAAACAGAATTCCACCTACTAATGACTCTCTGAGGGAAAACAATTTCTCTTCACCTTTATCTTAAATAAAAAAGAATTCCCCATTTTTAAACTGAGCCCCTTAGTTCCAGACTCTCCTCCATCCTCTCAGAATCCATCCTGTCAAACCCCCCCCCTCAGAATGTTTCAATAAGATCACCTCTCACTCTTCTCAGCTCCAAACAATACAGGCCTGACCTGGCCAAATTTCCCCAAAAGGTAACCCCCTCATCCCAGGAATCATCTTCAATGATGGTCTGCAAACGGTTATGACTGTTGCAAATTAACGGGGATAATTCACATTGAGAAGGGAAGGAATCCCTGTGAACCATTTAGAATTGTCCCTTCACTCTGAGACAGTCACCCTTGAGCCCTAGTCTCTCCTACTAGTGGAAACATCTTCGCCATTCCATTGAGGCCTCTCAGCAAGTTTCAATAAGATCCTTCTAAACTCAATCGAGCACAGACCCAGAGATCTCAATCACTTCTCATATGGCAAGCCCTTCACCCCCAGTGAACCTCCTCTGGGCTCCCTCCAAGACCAGCACATCCTTCCTTAGATAGGGAGCCCAAAATTGCTCACAATATTTCAAATGTGATCACCTTAGAGTCTTATACAGCCTCAGCAGTGCATCCCTGCTCTTGTTTCCCAACCCGAATGAAATGCATGCCAACACTGTATTTGCTTTCCTAACTGCCAACTGAACCTGCATGTTAACCTTAAGAGAATCCTCAACCAGGACTCCTAAGTCCCTTTGCACTTAAATTTCCAAAATCCTCCCCTGTTTACAGCATCATCTGTAACTCTATTCTTCATTCCAAAATGCATAACCTCACACTTTCCCGCATTGTATTGCATCTGCCATTTCTTGCCAACTCTGCTCGCCTGTCCAAGTCATTCTGCAGCCTCCCTGGTTCCTCAACACTACCTGTGCTCCACTTATCACTGTGCCATCTACAATCCTGAACCTGTTGTGAGTTGTCAATAAGATGTGGAGTTCCAAGTTATCAGGAAGGAGCATAAATGAGTCAATACTCTGAATGTGAATCCATTCTCCGAATGGATATTTTGCAGGAGTTTTGGGAGATGGTACTGTCAGAAAACACGCATAAGTTACAAAGCAACAAGAAACAACACTGAAGCCAACTGTGTAATTTACTGAGATAATCGCAAGAACCAGAATTTGTATCGGTTGTTAGATTTAATTTTACTAACTAATTTGTGGAAGTGGCTGTCACCATTGAGGCCAAGCATTTATTGCCCCTTGAAGAAGGTGGAGGAGCGCTGCCTTCTTGAACCACTGCAGTTCATGTGCTGTGGATTGACCCAAAATGCCCTTAGGGAGAGAATTGAAGGATTTTGACTCAGTGACACTGAAGGAACGGTAATATATTTCCAAGTCAGGATGGTGAATGGCTTGGAGGGGAACTTGCAGGTAGTGGTGTTCCCATGTATCTGCTGCCCTTGTCCTTCGAGATGGAAGTGGTCATGGGGTTTGGAACGTGCTGTCTGAGGACCTTTGGTGAATGTCTGCCCTGATCTTGTAGATAGTACACACTGCTGTTGCTGAATGTCGACAGTGGACAGAGTGGATGTTAATGCTATTAGATGAGGTCAGTCAAGCTCTTTGATCATTTGTCTGTTGATCTCTTACACTTCAGTTCTGAGGAAGGAAGCCACACATGAACTGTTCTATATCTGTCTTTTAGCTTTGTACATACATTTTATTCCCAATATTCAATTCTTTGAGGGAGATTCCTGTAAAAACACTTACAGATCAACAAAAGGTAACCTAGAGCAACTCTACAGTGATTTTTCCCCTCACACCACCAGGATTGAGCATCCCATCCAAAGGCACATCTCCAAGTCTGACACAAGCTCACTGCTTCCCATGGATTGTTTGAAATTGGAATGTCTTTTCTGAAACATCAAGGACAGAGTCGATATTTATTTCCTTTGCATTTTGCAATAGATTCATCAAAGCAGGAGAGTTGCGTCTGCGGGAGACCCTTCCTAGTCTCTGATGCTCTTTCATTTCTGGGCTGGTTTGAGGTCTATTCACTTTTAAACCAGTTTTGATTGTTCCATTGCGTCAATGTGCATGCTGCACAGAAAGCCACATCCTTTCAAGCTGCAGCATGCACACAGCTGTGCTCTATTCAGGACAAACCTTTCAAACTGTTCCGTCAAATCCACTTTTGTCTTCTTTACCAGAGACAGCAATTGAGGATGGGTCATTAGGTACATTCAAGACTGAAACAGACAGACTTTTAATGAGGAAGACAATGAAGGGTTGTGGGGAAAGTGGAGTTGAGGGTTATCAGATCAGCCGTGGTTTCATTGAGTGGCAGAACAGACATGATGGGCTGAATGGCCTAATTCTGTTCCTACATCTTGAGGCCTTTGGCCTTCCAGATCAGTGGGAAGGCTTCCTTTAAAACCTTGTTCCGTGATTCCAGGCAGGTGATGCAAGTGTATGTGAGCGTGTGCCCATCTGTGTGAGCTTGCTCATGGGTGTGACCCTGTGTGTGTGAATGTGTCTGTGTGTGTTTTTCTATGTGCTTATGATTGTGTGTGAGAGTGTGTTTTTCTGTTTGTGAGCGTAAGAAATGTGTGTGCATGTTTGTATGTGTGAGCATGTGCGAGAGAGTGTGTACACTCTCGTATGAGTGTGTGAGAGCATGCTTCTGTGTATGGTTGTGAGTGAGCTCACCTGTGTAAGTATATACGTGTGTGTGTGTATGTGTGTGTACATGTGTGTTTGAGAACAGAATACTGTGTGAGTACATATGTGCTTGTGTGAGTGTGTACAGATGAATGCTGTTAGTCAAAGGATTGCAGCTTCAGAAATTGGAGATAAATTAAATTCACTCACTAAGCCATTGGTTATGCTCACTTTAATTCTTTGTAATATACCCTTCACCTTGTGCTGTCTTTTACCAGTCACATTTTATGTTCTAAATCTCTCCTGTTTACAGTAACCTATTTTTGGACAGCATTGCTAAATGAGCAGTGGTTAAAAATGTGTTGCTGGAAAAGCGCAGCAGGTCAGGCAGCATCAAAGGAGAAGAAGAATCGACATTTTGGGCATAAGCCCTTCTTCAGGAACGAGGAGGAGCCTCATTCCTGAAGAAGGGCTGATGCCCGAAACGTCGATTCTTCTTCTCCTTTGATGCTGCCTGACCTGCTGCGCTTTTCCAGCAACACATTTTTAAGCTCTGATCCCCAGCATCTGCAGTCCTCACTTTCTCCTAAATGAGCAGTGGGTCTGTTTTGGAGCTGCTGGCTGAGGTGTAAATATTTTCCAGGGCATTAAGATAGTACAATGGGATCGTTCCATCTACTGAAAGGCCAGAACATCAACTTAACATCAGCAAGACTGAGCCATTTGGCTGTTTGGAACTGGTTTCTCATTCTGTAGATCATGACAGATCCAGTTCTGGTTTCAGCCTCACTTACCCATCTGCACCTCCCAGACCCCGATGTCAAACAAAACATCTATCAATCTCAATCATGAATAAATTCACCGAGTCAATCTCCACTGTTCCCTGAGGGAGAGAATTCTATCCATAAACTATCCTTCTCACCTCCATCTGGAAACAGAGAATGCTTATTCCTAAACTGTATTCCCAGAGTTTCAGTTTCTCCCTGAGGAGAACAAACATTGTTTCAACATCAACTCTGCACAGTCCCTTCAACATTTCAATGGGATCATCATCTCTCATTCCTCTGAATTCAAATCCTGGACAGGTTTACCAGCGGATAGAAACAAGAGGAGTCAGTCCAGAACTTATATTGACCTGTGTCCAAGCTGCTCTGGAGAGTAAAGGGCCATGTTTGACTCAGAACTTGTCGTTATTTGTAGATTATTCAACAAATCATTTTCATTTGTTAACCCAAAACTGCTGTTTGCCAATGCTTTATTTCAACAGCCTGAATACTCATTAAAGTAATTTGCAGAACCTTAGAAATTCCTGGTTTGTCAGGTTAATGACAAAATGTTGGAGCAAACCAGAGATGCTGAATGACTTACACCTTGTCCATTTTAGAGTGTGTGTAACACTCTGCCAAACTTATTGCAATGCAATCACTCAGAGGGACACTCATTACTCCCTCGATTTAGTTAAGAAAGGATACACTGGCATTGGAGCATTTCAAAGAGATTCATTAGACTGCTTTCTGGAAGAAGGAGTTGACTTAGCAAGAATGGTTAAACATGATAGGTCTTTATTCAGAAGAGTTTAGAAGGATGAGGATTGATTTCAATGAAACATACAAGACTCTGAAGGGCTTAACAGGGTGTTAACATTGAGAAGATGTTACTACAGCCTCGAGCAACTGTCTGTGTGGAGTTTGCACATTCACCCAGTGTCTGTGTGGGTTTCCTCCAGGTGCTCCGGTTTCCTCTCACAGTCCAAAGATGTACAGGTCAGGTGAATTGGCCATGGTAAATTACTCATAGTGTTCAGGGTTGTGTAGGTTAGGTGCATTAATCAGGGGTAAATATAGGAATGCGGGATAGGGGAATGAGTCTGGGTGGGTTGCTCTTCAGAGGGTCGGTGTGGGCTTGTTACAAATCTTGCAGGGTCTAAATAAAATCCGGAATTCCACCTGGAATTATCTTGCCATTACCTCTCCACCTGTATATCCTGTGCCTGTGAGCCTCCCTCCACTTCAGATCCTGTAAATCAGAAACAAAAACAGATATTTGCTGGAAAAGCTCAGCAGGTCTGGCAGCATCTGTAGAGAGAAGTCAGAGTTGACGTTTTGGGTCAATTGACCCTTGCAGTTTTGAGGAAGGTTCACTGGACCTGAAATATTATCTCTGCTTTCTCTCTACAGATGCTGCCAGACCTGCTGAGCTTTTCAAACAATTTCTGTTTTTGTTTGAAGCTCTGTGTTCATCAGGCCAATCTGGATGAGGTACTTTGTTTTTTAATTCATCCGCAGGATAGCCATGTCACTGACTAGGCCCACATTGACTGTCCATCCCTAATTGCCCAGAGGATAGTTAAGAGCCAACCACATTGCTGTAGGTCTGGAGTCACATTTATGCCAGATCATGTATGGCAGTTTCCTTCCTTAAAGGAGATTAGTGAACCAGATCGGTCTTTCCAACAATCAATAATGGATTCATGATCATCATTAGACTCTTAATTCCACATAGAGTCATAGAGCCATACGGCACAGAAACAGACGCTTCAGACAACCAAGGTAAAAACAATGACTGCAGATGCTGAAAATCAAATACTGGATTAGTGGTGCTGGAAGAGCACAGCAGTTCAGGCAGCATCCAACGAGCAGCGAAATCAACGTTTCGGGCAAAAGCCTGATGAAGGGCTTTTGCCCGAAACGTCGATTTCGCTGCTCGTTGGATGCTGCCTGAACTGCTGTGCTCTTCCAGCACCACTAATCCAGCTTCAGTCCAACCAGTCCATGCCAAACCTAATCCCAAACTAAACTAGTCCCACCTGCCCATATCCCTCCAAACCTTTCAGCATTGGTAGTCAGTCTGTAAAGTTGATTTGCTTGCATACCCTATGTGGGGGGATATGACCTTCTCTGAACTTGAGATCCAGATTATTCCCCTCTATCTCATGCAACAACAGCAGCAGCAGATGGGTGAGGAGGAAGTGGCCACTGCTCCATACAGGATTACTCCTCAGTTCATACCATCGCTGCTTCTCTCAAACGTCAGGGTTCGGCTGGAGGAGCTACTGCCCCACGTTACTTTGAAGGCTGACGTTTGATTAAAATTCCCACTTTTCCAAATAAGCAGAGGAAAACAGGAATCTGGGAATACTGATATACAAATTAAGGAAGCCAATGAATTAGAGAAACCAAGACATTGATGGTAGTGGTGTGAAGGGCTCTATTCCCTGTGGGACAGAATTGATAAGCTGAGAAGTTACGTTAAAAAGTCTCCAGAACTTTGGTGAGATCATATTTGGACGACTGTGAACAGTCTTGGAGAAGGTGCAAAAAGATCAGTTGTGATTACTGAGCTATCAGGAAAGAAACACTGGGCTTCAATTCTTTCCTCTCAGGCTGAGGGCTTGACTGAAAATGGCAGGACTTGTTTCTTGAGAAAATAGTGATGAGGTATTTAGCACTAAGAAAATTTGACAGGATTGTCGAAGAGATGATGCTTTCAGTTATACATACACTTTGAACTGGAGCTGTACATATAACAGTGGGTAAGAGTTCTGGATTCTAATGTCCCTCATGTGAGGAAGTGCTTCCTCTCGGATTCAGTGATTGCCTCCCCATGTTCCAGGTCGCTCCCAATCAATAGCAAGTCCGTCTCGCTGTCAAATCCCCTCCCCATTTCAAACAACTCAATCTGACCCCACCACCTTCCAGGTCAACAGGAATACATTCCCAGTCATTCCTAACAATCCAAACAGGAGTGTGTTCCTCGATAACATTTTTTGGAGCTCTGTGGTACAGATAGTTCTCGTATAATGCCACAGTTCAGTTGCCATGCCATCTCACTTAATAAGAAAATCATGCAATACCAGCACCATATAAACTAATGGGGTCGGAATCATGTTACGGTCAATCCAGCTAAGGGAAATTCGTGTTCTCCAAATAGTGGCTTAAATTCGGCCATCGTGTGTGAAGTATGTGCTGTAGGATAAACCATCCATACTCAGGCTGTGGGAATTCTCTACATCTATAAACAAACCAACTCCTTACCCACACCACTGCCCTCAAAATGGCCTTCAGAGACCTGACCCGCACTCAGCCAAGCTCCCCAACAGAACTCAGAATCACTTACTGGCAACAACAACAACTGGCATTTGGGTGGCACCTTTAGGATAAGGTGCTTTGCCAGAACATTATAAAAAGACAATGTGATGATATTTGAATCTTACAGGGAGGTGACCAGGAGCTTATTCAAAGCGATAGATTGTAGGGGCTGTCAGAAAGACAAGAGGGGGGTGGGGGAGGTGGAAGAGGTTTATGGAGGGTATTTCAGAGGCTTGGGGCCCAGACAGCTGAAGACAAGACTAACGGGGGGGGGGGGGGAAATAGAGATGCTCAAGAGGCTGAAACTGCAGGCACACAGAGATCTTACATAGCTTTTGGGTCAGAGGGGGTTACAGAGATAGGGAGGGGTCGGAGGGGGTTACAGAGATAGGGAGGGGGTGTAGGGGCGGGAACAAGTTACAGAGATAGGGAGGGGTGTAGGGGCTGGAGGGGGTTACAGAGATAGGGAGGGGTCAAAGGGGTAGGAGAGGTATAGAGATAAGGAAGGGTGTAGGGGCTGCCGAAGGTTACAGAGTTAAAGAGAGGTGTCTAGGCACTGGAGGAGGTGACAGATACGGAGGGACGTATTAACGCATGTTAAACAGATTTAATCACTTGAATAATGTCTTCTTAATAAGTTTTCAACTTACTTCTATTTTGAACAGTCTGTCCATTTGTCAAAATGAAGCTTATTCACATTATCAATAGACATTAACATATATTTCTGATCAGTTTCTCTGCTCACATGCCACCTTTTCTGATCTGGGATGGCGACTGAACGGTGTAAAATTGTGACAGTTTTTGGGGGAGGTGATGCGGGTAACTGGAGAGATAGTGTCCCACCCATTGGCACTGGCTCACCAGAAAACCCACAAAACAAAATCCCCGTTTTCCTCGCATATCTCCTTTGATGCCAGCTCTGAAAAATAGCAGCATGACCATCAGGTGGTGTGATCCAAAATGCACACTTTACCTACAACAAAACTACAAGCTTTCTGAAGCTAATTTTTTTTTTCACTCCGCCTCAGGGTGCACATACCTGCAGGCTGGAAAATGAATCTCAGTAACTTTCTTGTTGCAATGTTACTGAAAGTCAAACTCGGCGTAAGTGACATTCATAAATTCCTGACCCTTCAGGCAACAGAGAGAGACACACACACAGCGAGAGAGAGGGAGCCAGTGCAGAACATCCCAACACAGTTACTTCCTGATTCACCAGCTCAGTCCGATCTTTGCCAGCCATTGAGTGAGTAGGCACCTTGCTTCAGACTTTAGTATTAACACCATTTCGACACAAACTGCGCGCCTCTTCGTGTAACTCTCTGCTGGAAGTTTACTCACCAACATTCAAGGTGTTTCTTTCCTCGAAACCCGGCCGCAGGTGAAGATTTTCACAGAGAAACCTCTCACAGAATTGACACACACACACAAAAAAAACTATCAGCAGAAAGTCACGCCCCTTGAAAACTTTCAGCCACTTCCTGGTGTTTGTGACTCCTTTACCTTAAAGTTCAGAAAAGAGCCTCAGTTGATGAAGACATCTGCCCCCCAGTGAGAAAGAGAGACACACACACACACTGTACACAGTTAGCTCCGTACTGAGCAACGCCCAAGTGGCGGTGTGGGCGAACAGGTATTCGGAGTTTGTGGAATTCACTGCCCAGGGATATTGTTTTTTTTGAAATTCACGCTGATGAGGAATGTGTACTGGAATTTTCACCTTGAGAGGGAGTGGAGGTAACTTTTGGAAATCGTGCCAAGCTGTTTGGAATAACACAAAGTCAATGGGCGAGTTCACACCCCAATTGGAAATGCTGGACCTTGCTCCTGCTCCTGACAGCACTCCTCTGGTTCTCTGAGTATTGTCTGTTCCTTACTGAGGTGCTAAATCCCCAGACCATCCTGCTGTCAGTATTGATAGTGGGTGGGGTCAAAGGTTAGGGCCATTGGACCAGTGAGGTTTGACCTTTGGATGGAAATGGTATCATCACAACAGCTGGAGCAATTCCAATTCACCAGGATCAGGATCAGGATCAGAAAGTCTGTCTCAGTGATGGTGACCATACAACTGACATCAAATATCATGAAAACCCATCTGGGTCACCAATGCCCTTTAGGGATGGAAATCTGCCATCCTTACCTGGTCTGGCCAAATGTGACTCCAGACCCACAGCGATGTGCGTGGCTCCTAACTGCCCCCTGACATGGGCAATGAATGCTGCCCTAGCCTCAGATGCCCACATCCCACGTGGCAGGAGTTTGAATGTTTGTTCTCATTGACAGGGAGGGTGCCAACTGGTGGGAATCCCAGAGCTTTCCCACCTCCCCCTCAGGCCAGTGTGAGAGGGCCAGAAGAAGGCCTTGTTGTGTATCACTAACTGAGGTCCATGCCCCCACCAGTATGTTCAACCAGCAATGGGCAGGGGGGTCAGCACTTGGGCAGCAGAGGGCAATCACACTGTCCCTTTAATCGAAGGTTCCCAATTGGACCCACATTCAGATGGAGGGGTGGGGAGGGGTGAGGGGGGGGGGGGGAGGTCAGTGGCAATCACTGACAGCCACCTTCCTGCACTTGCCTCCAAGCCCCTCACCCTCACAATGTCTACCCCTCGGATCCATGACCACCATCTCTCCCCTCTGCCCACCTCTGACCCTCAGCCTCGAGTGAGGCTAATGCTAGAAACCACATCTTCAGCCTCTGTTGGACAACTTTCAGCAACCAATCAGATGTCAGGTCAGGGTCAGGGTCAGGCATTTCTACAGGGTATGACCCCAGGGGAAGACTTTTGCTGGCCATGTGACCGGCACTCAATACAGGAGACTATCCTTAAAGGATATAATACAGTCTTCACACCAACTGTGCAGCCAATGGGTGAGATCCTCTGGTCTGCATTTATATGTCACCTTTAGCCTCAGGAGTCTTCATAAAAGCTCAGTATATTGCCCTTAATCTGCTGCATCCAGTATTCCTTATTGGAAAATGTGCTGAACTCCCCATCGCTGAGGATGTGGATATTTGTAGAGCCTCCTCCTCCAGTGAGTTGTTTAATTGTTGCTGATAAATATTTTTACACACGTTCTTGTATACTGTAAAGACAGAATTGTCGGTTGGAGCTGGGAACTGATGTTATCAGTGGATAGGTTGGAATGTGGATCCTGGATAGGTATGTGGTGCGTAAGGGCACCAATAGGAACAAAATGAGTCATAGCCCTCTTCCACCTCAGGCAGCCTACAGAATTAAACAACTAGAGTCCTCATTTCATCAAGATAAAAGCCTGCTCATTTAAACATCAACATGTCAGTCCACAATCGTTTATACTTTGACTGTTGGTGGTGGGATTGTTTAGCTCTATCTATCACCTGCTGTTTATGCTGTTTGGGACACAGGTTGGTGCTTCACCAGGTTGGCATCTCATCTTCAGGTCTGCCCGGTGCTGCTCCTGGCATGCCCTCCTGCACTCTCCATTGAACCCAGGGTTGATCCCCTGGTTTGATGGTAATGGTTGAGTGGGGGATATACCGGGCCATGAGGTTACAGATTGTACTGGAGCACAGTTCTGCTGCTGTTGATGACCCACAGTGCCTCATGGATTCCCAGCCCTGAGTTGCTAGATGTGATTGAAGGATATAATACATTTAGCACAGTGATACTGCCACACAACACATTGGAGGGTATTCTCAATGTGAAGGTAGAACTTTGTCTCCACAAGGACTGTGCAGTGGTCACTCTTACCCATACTGTCATGGACAGATGCAGCTACAGCTGGCAGATTGGTAAGGATGAGGTCAGGTATGTTTTTCCCTCTTGTTGGTTCCTTCACCACCTGCTGCAGACCTAGCCTCGCAGCGATGTCCTTTAGGAGCTGACCAGCTCCATCAGTAGCTCTCCGTCATTGAGGGAGCCACTCTTGCACAACCTATGATCATATCCGGGTTTTTGAGAGATGGTATACCACACCCATTTCCATGAACAACAATAATCTTTGCTAAGTACAACTTTTTACAGAGAGTGTGGGAGAGAACAACACTGAAAACTCCCACACTTAGATCCCAGTTACATGTACCTACCCTTAACACGATGGAGATACTGACGCTCTGTCACAGCACTGTCTACCATCTACAAGATACACTGTTGTTGGTTAACTAACAGGAAGCAAAGAGAGGTGCTTTTCTGTGCTTTTCTTGTTGGCAATCAGTGACTAGTGGTGTCCCTCAGGGATTAGTGTTGGGCCACAATTATTCACAATTTACAAAGATGATGTGGTGTTGGGGACCATGTGTAGGGTGTTAAAGTTTGCAGATGACACTAAGATAGTTGGTAGAGTGAAGTGTGCAGAGGGCTGTGAAGTTTTGCAAAGTGACATAAATACTTTAAGTGAGTGGGCAAAGGTCTGGCAGATGGTGTACGATGTTAATAAACGTGAAGTCATCCATTTTGGTAGGAGGAACAGTAAAATTTGTTATTACTTGAATGGTAAAAAGTCGCAGCACACTGCTGTGCAGAGGGACCTGTGCAAAGATGATCAGAGGAATAGATAGAGTAGACAGTCAGAAACTTTTTCCCCGGGTACAACAGTGTGTTACAAGGGGACATAAATTTAAGGTGAAGGGTGGAAGGTATAGGGGAGATGTCAGGGGTGGGTTCTTTACCCAGAGAGTAGTGGGGGCATGGAATGTGCTGCCCGTGGGAGTGGTAGAGTCAGAATCATTGGCGACCTTTAAGCGGCATTTGGATAGGTACATGGATGGGTGCTTAATCTAGGTTAGAAATTCGGCACAACATCGTGGGCCGAAGGGCCTGTTCTGTGCTGTATTGTTCTATGTTCTATGTTCTATGTGCATGAATCATAGAGGTTGGTCTTCAGGTCCAACACGCAATTAGGAAGGCAAAAGGAATTTTGTCCTTCATAGTTAAAGGGGTTGAGTTTAAAAGCAAGGAGGTTATGTTACAGCTGTACAAGGTGCTGGTGAGGCCACACCTGGGGTACTGTGTGCAGTTTTGGTCTCCTTACTTGAGAAAGGCTGCACTGGCACTGGAGGGGGTGCAGGGAAAGTTCACTCGATGGGTTCTGGAATGGAGAGGATTGGCTTTTGGGGAGAGACTGAGTCAACTGGGATTATATTCATTGGAATTCAGAAGAATGAGAGGGGTTTTACAGAAACATCTAACATTAAGAAGGGAGTAGATAAGATAGAAGTCGAGAGGATGTTTCCACTGGCGGGTGAAACTAACACAAGAGGGCATAGCCTCAAAACTAGGAGGACCAGATTTAGGCCTGAATTGAGAAGGAACTTCTTCACCCAGAGGGTTGGGAATCTGTGGAATTCCCTGCCCAAGGAAGTAGGTGAGGCTTCCTCAGTAAATGCTTTTAAAGCTAAAATAGATTTTGTTTTGATCATAAAGGAACTAAGGAAAATGGTGAGTTAAGTGGATCTGAGGCCATGAGAAGATCAGCCATGATCTTATTGAATGGGGGAGCAGGCTCGAGGGGCCAGATGGCCTACTCCTGCTCCTGGTTCTTATGGTCTTATGCTGTCAGGACCCATAGCCTTTGCAAGTAGCCAATGTCTCCAACTGTTTTGTGATATCATGTGGAATGAATTGAATTGGCTGAAGACTGGGGACCACTGGAGGACGCTGAGATGGATCTGTAATAAGCCCCTGCATTGAAACCTGACTCTGTCTGAAAGCATATGGACCACAATAACCTGGGACTGACATCAATGCTTATTTGCATGAATTCACACACACACAAGCACACGCATACACACACACAGACACACACGCTTACAGACACACACATGTTCACACACTCACACCCATAGACACACATATACATACACACACACATATATTGACACATTCACACTGACACATGCACTCTCACACTGACACAGACACTCTCTCACACACACAGATACACATATGCAAACTCACACAAACATACAGACACACAAACTCATACAGACATACACATATTCACACACACACACACACATAATTTGCTCATTAATATAATTACATTCTGTGAGCTCCATCCAACAATAACTGCTCTCTCTCAAATGTCGTGTGCTCACTGGAAACAACATACAGCAATGTGCTGAGATACTTCAGAAGCTCATTATAGACATGAACCAAAGAGAGTGGGGTCTGTCAGGGACCAAGAGTTCCGTTACAAATGTGGGTTTTAATGAGCCACTTAGGGGCAAGTTTCAGAAGAAAATTGCAGACCTTTAGGCCCAGGCAGCTTGGTACACAGCCATACCAACCCATGCGTGGTGCATCAATGTGTAAAGCAGGGATCTTGAAAGGATTTCAGGTTGGAGGAGATGATAGAGGGATGGAGCTCTTAGACAAGGTCAAGAATCCCTGTCTTTATAAAGGGGGCAAGAAATGAAAGGGTTCTAGCTGGGGGCAGGGGATTTGGTGAATTAGTTACCGGGATTGGAATATCGCAGATGTTTTTGAATTTATAGTTAATGTTCATGAGGTCTTTGTCTTCCTGAATGGAGCCTTTGATTTGACAGGGACAGGAATGGGAAGATGTGCTAACAAGGAGTTTGGCAAGGGACGGAGACTTATCTTTTCCTTTTCTGTTTTAATGAGAAACAGAGTAGATAGGAGCAGGAGTAGGCCATTTGGCCCTTCGAGCCTGCTCTGTCTGGGGGCGTATACAGACACAGGGGCTTCCAGAGACCATCCTGCAGCTGCCGGCAGTGAACCCAGTGAAATACAGGACAATTCCAAAGGGGAAATATCTGGATCGTTCCTTTCGTCTCTTTAGGTGAACCCCAAAAAAAGAGGCTTTCACTTGGCCCAGCTTTGGTAAGCAGCCCAGATAGTGAATGGACTCGTTCCCTGATGCAGGAATGCAGCCAATCAGAAGGCAGCTCAAGCACCAGTCACATATTCAACAATCCAACAACGAAACACACAATATCCAAACTAGTCTTGCCCATGTGCCCATCTCTCACTAACACATTGCATTGGAACAAAAAAAGTCATCATAGTCTTCCCAAGCTATAGGGCTCACTGAACAGAGAGAGAGCCAACTGGTGGGGTTTAACCTGAGGGTCACCATACCTCAGGTGAGGGGAGTTCCTTCACAATAACCTCAGCTGGTGTGGGAATTGAACTCACGCTGTTGGCTTCACTAACCAGCCATCCAGCCAACTGACCTACCCCTCCTCCCGCACTTTGTAACAAACACCATCTCACCACTTCATTAGCTGAAACAGAGACTTCTCTGGGTTCGCAGAGGGAGCAGAAACATTTCCTGAAGCCTCTCAGCATCATTCAAACATTTTAAAAGGGGATTAATCTTGTGCTCCCTCCTGCAATCTCTTCTACAGCCTCTGTGGGACTGGCTGTGTGAGTGAACACCTGCCCGGGTCTCCTAACGCATCAATAACATGGAACTTTACAGCAATTTCTGTTTTATTTGGAAAGGGTGCTTCAAGTCTATTCATTTCAATTCCTCAAACTGCAGGCCATCGGTGGATAAACTGGTCAATGGTTAGGCTTTAGAATGTGAGACACCAAAGGAACCCTGAAATTTGAATTCCTAAATTCTAGCAGTGCAATTGTCAGCTAGATGCCTGAAAGATGACAATGTACCAGTCTGAATCTGGTGAGGCCTAATGCTCTTCCAACATGAAACCATCTGGAGTGGGCACCCAGTAAATAATCCATCAGTGAGCTGAACACGATGTGATGGTCAGGAATCCCATGGCTGTCCCCTCCATCCGTCAGCTGAAGCAGGGGGGAAATTTAGTTGCCTCTATCAGAGGGATGGGTTCTCTCCCGTGGTGCCCTCACCTTGTCTGCACACTGGGGGTACACACTGCTGCTTGATGGTGGACAGAGTGAATGTTGAAGGAGCCACCCAATCAGGTTGCTCTGTCCTGGATGGTGCCGAGCACCAACACTGGGCGGTGTACGAACAAGGATCTCCAGAGCAGAACGATACCACAGACACAGAGTGTCTCGTGAGAAACTGCCCAACATCAGTCATAATTCTTCCTGTTTCAGTGTCATGAGCAAAGTGAAAATATAGAAGTTGGTGACAGGGTGGCAGGAAATTAGCTGGCGTGGCTAAAACTGATACATAATTAAGGAAGTGAAAGCTCCTTTGACTGAATACAAAAGCCAATCTTTTCAATAATTGAGCTTCCACATCCCTCCGGGGCAGAGAATTCCAAAGGGTACCCACCGCTGAATGCATTTTTCCCTGTCATCATGGTAAATTGCTGTTCCTGAGAGCAAGCTCTCTCAGTTTGATCACGATGTGGAGCTGGGTTGGAATGCCCACTGGTGAGTTGCACATGGAGGCTGCAATGAGTGGGCCCCAAGGTGAAAGCAACTTAACCTGGCAAAGAATAAAACATGGATAGAAGGACAGGAATCATCCCTGCTTTAATTTCACAAGGTATGACCGTGATTGCATCTCATCCCTGTCTGCAATTTTAGGTTCAATATTTGTCATTTGCTGTTTGTCATTTTCATAAATGACCTGGATGAGGGCTTAGAAGGATGGGTTAGTAAATTTGTGGATGACACTATAGTCAGTAGAGTTGTGTATAGTGCTGAAGGATATTGCAGGTTACAGAGAGACATAGATAGGCTGCAGAGCTGGGCTGAGAGGTGGCAAATAGAGTTTAATGTGGAAAAGTGTGAGGTGATTCCCTTTGGAAGGAGTAACAGGAATGCAGATATTGGGCTAAAGGTAAGATTCTTGGTTGTGTAGATGAGCAGCGAGAGCTCGGTGTCCAGGTACATAGATCCTTGAAAGTTGCCACTCAGGTTGATAGTGTTATTAAGAAGGCGTACGGTGTGTTAGCTTTTATTGGTAGAGGGAGTAAGTTTCGGAGCCATGAGGTCATAATGCAGCTGTACAAAACTTTGATGCGACCGCACTTTGGGAATTGCGTACAGTTCTGGTCACCGCATTATAGGAAGGATGTGGAAGCTTTGGAAAGGATTCAGAGGAGATTTACTAGGATGTTGCCTGGTATGGAGGGAAGGTCTCATGAGAAAAGGCTGAGGGACATGAGGCTGTTTTTGTTAGAAAGAAGAAGGTTGAGAGGCGACTTAATTGAGACATATCAGAAAATCAGAGGGTTAGATAGGGTGGACAGGGAGAGCCTTTTTCCTAGGATGGTGATGTCTAGCATGAGGGGACATAGCTTTAAATTGAGGGGTGATAGATATAGGACAGATTCTGAAGTAGTTTCTTTACTCAGAGAGTAGTAGGGGCATGAAACACACTGCCTGCAACAGTAGTAGACTCACCAACTTGAAGGGCATTTAAATGCGGTCATTGGATAAACATATGGATGAGAATAGAATAGTGTAGGTTAGATGGGTTTCAGATTGGTATCACAGGTCAGTGCAACATTGAGGGCCGAAGGGCCTGTACTGTGCTGTAACGTCCTATGTTCTATGTTCTATTTCAGCTTTGATTTCTGAAGATAGTGCAGTGAAGGTTCACGAGATAGGCCCCTGGGAACTAGTCGCATAGGAAAAGGAGGAGTTTGAACTTGGTTCATTATAAATAGGAAAGTGTGTTATTACTGGAGTCAGATTTATCAGGACTGGTAAGGTTTATTGATAGCTGTAGGGTTTATTAGGTTGAGACCAAGTTGAATAATGTTAATATACAGAAACTAAAGTAAAATAAAGTTAATGAAAGTGGCTGAAAATGTGTTGCTGGAAAAGCGCAGCAGGTCAGGCAGCATCCAAGGAGCAGGAGAATCGACGTTTCGGGCATGAGCCATCGATTCTCCTGCTGCGAAACGTCGATTCTCCTGCTCCTTGGATGCTGCCTGACCTGCTGCGCTTTTCCAGCAACATATTTTCAGCTCTGACCTCCAGCATCTGCAGTCCTCACTTTCTCCTTAATGAAAGTGGGTCTAGTTAAGGCCTGGCAGGGCAGCTCGATCCTGTGGAATGTGCAGTATGTGGGAGGTCATGGACTCAGTCTGTGAGCTCGGGTAACCTGAGCTTGAGTGGTGTCTGAAGTTAGGGTGGTATTGTTCACGAGGCTGAGGGCTCTATGACGAACATGTTCTGTGGGGTGGTCACACTACAGCCCTGAGATATAGAGCCAGACATGGAATGGATAGCCATCAGGCAGTCCAAGGGACACAGGCAGGAACTCTGGTCAGGGCAATGTAGTTGGAGCTAAGTTTGAGAAGCTCAGGTGTATGGCAGTGGGGGTGAGGAGGAGAAGAGGGGAAGACTAGCACTGATGGAGGATTCTTCAGTAAAAAGGAACAGACAGGACTTTCTGAGGCTGGGAATGTGACTCCATGATGGTATATTTCTGCTTTGGTACCAGGATCAGGGGCTGTTGTTGTAGGAAATAGCTGTGGAGGAGAGTGACCAGCCTGAGAACACGGTCCATCTGCCTGTCAGTGAATTAGGTTCTGAAGTTCCTGGAAACAGGAAGACAGGCAGGAAATTGAAAGGCAGGACCTCAAGAGCTGTAAGCTCAGGAAGACTCCCAGCGCCATTTACTAGTAAACAGAGAAGCACAAGGGTGAGAGGCTAGAAAATTGGTGTAGATGGGAGGAATTCAGGTTTCAGATGCTGGTCCGGGGCAGCTAGGATTCATACAGGATGGACAGAGTGAGGCCAGGAGCAACAACCTTGTGTTGCTCGTGTTATAGAGAGAGGGGGATTGAGAGGGAACTCGATTCAAGAGAAACTGGGAACAGGACGGAGAAAAGTAGCAAGCAAAAAGAGAAGACAGACAAAGCAATTGGTGAGAATCAAATAACATCCCAATGGGAAATAATATGAAAGAAGCTGAATTAAAGACACGATATCTGAATGCAGACATTGCTTGATGAGTTGAATCTGTAAACTGGGTAAATGCAGAAGATGGGGCAGATGAGTTGAAACTGAGATGAGGAGGAATTTCTTCACTTAGAGGGTGATGAGTCTTTGGTATTCCCTCGCTCCCTGGGCCCTGCTGAAGATCAGTTAATGAGGAAGGTCAAAACTGAAAGGGATGGAATTCTTCAGGAGGCTGACATCATCAGGGATATCGAGGGACTGTGGGAAAATAGTATTGAGGAGAATTAATTGAATGGCGGAGCAGGTTTGATGGGCTGAATGGCCTATTCCTGTGCTGATGTTCACAAAGACAATTGTCCTACTGTAGTTCCAGTTTTTTCCTTGTTATCCTGAGAGGGTGAATCTCGAAGCTAGAGGAAATGAACTCTTAATATCTAATCTCTTACAGCAAGGACAGTGAATCCTGCACTGGCCGGCAACACCTTTAGCTCGAAATATTAAACAAAACCTTTTAATAACCTTTCAATGACATCACTGCTCAGTCTTCAAACCAGAGATCCAGTCAGCTCCACTTCTCCTTATTGGAAAAGATGTCATCACAGGAATCAACCTCATCAACTATTGCTTCATGCTCGACAGGGAAGGATGCCTTTTCTTCGGGATAAGGACTTTAAGCGGATACACTATTCCAGCTGTGGCCTCACTGTGGATTCATATATGATCTAAGGAAAGTGATGGGACCAGACGGAGTACCAGGCTGTGCACTCAGAGCATGTACAGATCAACTGGCAGAGGTCACCTTGGACATCTCCAACCTCTCCCTGCAGCAGGCCCCTGTCCCTGCCTGCTTCAAGAGGGCCAACATCATCCCTGGGCCTAAGGAGGCTCATGCAGTATGTCTCCATGACGACCGCCCAGTGGGCCCTAACTTCAGTGGGCATGAAGTGCTTCGAAAAACTGGTCATGGCATGAATCATTAATCAACAATGATGAAGGGCTCCTGCCCGAAACGTCGATTTTCCTGCTCCTCGGATGTTGCCTGACCTGCTGTGTATTTCCAGCAACACTCTAATCTTGACATTAATGAACTCCAGCCTCCCCACTATTCTTGACCCACTCCAATTTGCCTATCAAACTAACAGATCCATGTCAGATGCCATATCCCTTGCCCTTCACTTCGCCCTAGAACATCTTGACACCAAGAACAGCTATGTAAGAATCCTACTCATTGACTACAGCTCGGCCTTCAACACTATTATCCCCTTGAGACTGATTACTAAACTTAGTGATCTCGGACTAAGCCCCATCCTCAGTTTCCTGACCCACAGGCCACAATCAGTGAAGATTGGGGACAATATTTCATCCTCAGTAATACTCAACACTGAAGCCCCCCAGGGATGCGTACTCTGCCCCCTACTGTACTCACTGTATACCCATGACTGCATCGCCAAATACCAGGCTAATGCCATTTACAAGTTCACTGGTGACACCACCATAGTCGATTGAATCTCAGATGGTGATGAAACAGACGACAGACGGGAGATGGAAGACCTGGAAAAATGGTGCACTGAGAACAACCTAGCTCTCAATGTCGGCAAAGTCAAGGAACGTATTATTGACTGTCAGCGGGATGTTACAGAATCAGGTGTAGTTTGACAGCATGGGACAATTAATGGGACAATTAATTCGGTACATTCCTGAACTGACAGTGCATCATCGTGGCTCTCAAAAATGCAACCACCTTCTTGAACCTGCAGTCCATGTGCTGTGGGTAGACCCACAGAGAACAACCTAGCTCTCAATGTCAGCAAAACCAAGGAGCTCATTATTGACTGTCAGTGGGATGTTACCCATGCCCCCCCTACACATTAACAGCACACAGGTGGAATGAGTACAGAGTGTCAAGCTCCTGGGAGTGGTCATCCACAACAAGCTTTCTTGGACTCTTCATGTGGACACACTGGTTACAAAGGCCCAACAATGTCTCTTCATCCTCAGGCAGCTGAGGAAATTTGGTATGACAATGAATACCCTTGCCAACTTTTATAGGTGTACCATCGAGAGCATTCTGTCTGTATGTATCACTACCTGGAATGGTAACTGTACCATTCAAGATTGGAGCCGGTTACAGAGAGTGGTGAACTTGGCCCGGACAATCACAAAGGCCAACCTCCCATCTGTAGAATCCATCTACCAGGCCCGCTGTCAAGGAAAGGCCGCCAGCATTCTCAAAGATCCATCCCACCCTGGCAATGTTTTTCTACAATCTCTACCATCGTGGAGAAGGTACAGAAGCCTGAACACAAACACCAGCCGGTTTTGAAAGAGCTTATACCCTCCTGTTGTTACAATACTGAATGGACTCACAAATTCTTAACATTCGCCTGTACCTGTGTTTCTGTTTTTGCTGATGTTTACCTATTATTTACTATCTATGGTACTTCACTCAGTGATCTGCCTGTATTGCTCACAAGACAATGCTTTTCACTGTGACTCGGTACATGGGACAATTAATTCAATTCTATTCAATTCAACTAAGTGCCTTCCCAACAGCAGCAAGATTCACAGCTGCAATTCCAGCATACTGACACCAGAGGGTGTGCTTTCACAAACATTATCACAGGATCTGACATCATGTGACAATCTCAGGGTCTTGCTCACTGACCTCGGTCTCAGTCTCAGGGTCACTCTCACTGACCTCAGAGTTAGGGTCACTCTCACCGACGTCGGTCTCAGTCTCAGGGTCACTCTCACTTGCCTCGGTTTCAGTTTCAGGGTCACTCTCACCGACCTTGGTCTTAGACCCAGAGTCACTCTCACTGACCTCAGGGTCAGGGTTAGGGTTAGGGTTAGGGTTAGGGTCACTCTCACTGACCTCAGAGTCAGGGTCACTCTCACTGACCTCGATCTCAGGGTTAGGGTTAGGGTTAGGGTCACTCTCACTGACCTCAGGGTCAGGGTCACTCTCACCGACCTTGGTCTCAGTCCCAGGGTCACTCTCACTGACCTCAGGGTCAGGGTCACTCTCACCGACCTCGGAATCAGCCCCAAGGTCACTCTCACTGACCTCAGGGTTAGGGTCACTCTCACTGACCTTGGTGTCAGTATCAGGGTCATTCTCACTGATATCAGGGTCAGGGTCACTCTCACTGACCTCAGTCTCACTCCCAGGGTCACTCTCACTGACCTTAGGATTAGGGTCACTCTCACCGTTCTCTGTCTCAGTCTCAGGGTCACTCTCACTGATCTCAGGGTCAGGATCACTCTCACTGACCTTAGGGTCAGTCTCAATGTTAGTGTGAGTTGTGTTACAGACATGAGAGGATTAAGATTGTTATTTTGGGGATATGCCTTTCATTTCAGGGAGAAATGAAGAGATTCTCTGTGACATGTTGTGGAGTTGGTTTGGCTGCAGACCGTCGAGGTCTGATTGTTGGAGACGCTTGAGGATTCAGACTGTTACATCAGGGAAAAGAAGCAAGGTGTTATCAGGAAACAGACTGTGAGTCTCCAAAGTCCCAGGGAACTATGGGAGAATATCGGGTTGTAAATGTTTATGTTCTAAACTCTCTGTTTATTTCAAAGGTAAAGGAATGGCACATCAGCATCTCTTCCTGGATACATGGTCCATGGGATTCATATTGCCAGGGCTTTGAGAGGGAAAGAGTCTTTAGTATCCCAGAAATTAACAGAGAGGTTACCTGTTAAAATACAGGAAAGTGAGAGCAGCCGCAAGCAGCAAGATGTTGTTGCTCAGTGTGTGGGAAGGCAGGTCTGAGCTCACACTCAGTCTGAAAAGATCAAATCCACAAGAAGTTTATCAAAGGCTGGAAAATCTGCCCTAGTTGAATACTAGAGGGGAAAGCTCTGAGGAAAACAACACTGCAAAAGACAGGGGAATTGGCAATGTACTAGTATTGTTACTGGAGCTAATACTTGAGAGTGTGGATTCAAAACTGGGGAAATCTATCTCAGCCTTAAATATACACAAGGACTGTGCCCCCACAGCTCTCTCTGAGCAAGGCGTTCCAAAGACTCATAACCCTCTGAGAGAGGAAATCCCTCCTCCTCTCAGTCTGAAATCGGTGCCTCGTTATTCTGAGACTGTGCCCTCTGGTCCTAGACTCTCCCCATGAGAGGACCATAAAACCACTGGTCATTTATTGTGCTGTTTATGATTGCACATATTAGGATTGCACATATTAGGAATGATGTCAGAGCCAGAGAGAGGGGTGAAGACATTGGTACACACTCTTCCTGAAGGCCCTTCATTCTCTTCCCTTCAAAAGTCAAAAATGTCTGATGGCAGATTTCTCCATTTGGGTCGGTCAGAGGTTGCCTTGCCCTTGTATTGACATTAAATTTGCAGACTCTAAGGTTTGCTTTTAGAATGTCCTCTCACTTAAGTTTTGTGTAAAGGACTTAGGACCCTGGAGCCATGTCATAGTGATGGCACAGCTTTACACATCACTGGGTATAAATATCACAGAGTGGATAGGGTTAGAACTGACAAGAACTCACATTGGAATGTGTGACTCTCTGGAAAACACATTAAATGCACCTGCAAATGGATAATGAAAGAAGATAAATTAGTAATTTCCTATCATAAATATAAGTCAAAATCTGAGATACTTTACTGTGTGTAATAATAGTTAGTATGAACGTATAATAAAGAACATGACTGAAATTTAAGCCCAAAGACAGTTCTTGACTTGCCTTCTCCACAGTTAGTCTATCACAAACCCAAACTCATGGTTTGGTATCAGACACACGGCAAACATTGCTGGCAGAACTCAGCAGGTCTGGCAGTATCTGGAGAGAGAGAAGCAGAGTTAATGTTTCACATCTGTTACCACTCTTCTTCAGAACTGATTAAGAGTCATAACAGTGACAATGCTGCTTCTTTTACAAGGTGATGTTGTCCTTGGAGGTTTTTTTTTCCGAGAGGTCGTGAAAGACACAGACTCTGAAAAATCTAAGTTTGAAGAGGTTTAGGGGCAATTTGATTACAGGAACAGATAGTGCCTCAAACAACAGACTTTCAAGTTTTAAAAACCTTGTACGATGAAAGGGGAGCGGCCAGTTCTCCCAGCTCAGCTTCTCTCTGGTTTGGTTTGCTTTTGTCAGTTTGTCTATTCACTGAAAGCAGTCAGGCAGTTGTAAAACCAGCTGGACCTAAAGAAGCAGGTCCATGCTGCTCCTCTCTCTGACTTCTCTCCTGTAGGACTCTGTGTTTGATTTTACCTTTTGAGCCAAGAGGTGTTTATGGGGATTGTTGGAAGTTTTTGGAACGGCATCCTTAAATTGAGATTATCTGTTAGGTTTTTGGATCGGTTAAGTCATTCAGTATTCAATTTACTTTTCTTTGTGTTTCATTCGGTAATCTTGTAACTAAATTCTGTTTTGTTTAAAACTATGTGGTTTAACCAACTGCATCCCTCCTGGAATATCTGTATTACACCTGATTAAAACAACGAGCAAAGTCAGGGTCAAGGCAACCTCCTTGACATGTTTTGAGAGGGTCTGGCCTGGTACATAACAAACTGGACTCAAAATATTAATCTGCTTTCTCCCCACTGATGCTGCCAGATCTGCTGAGTTTCTCCAGTCATTTCTGTTTTGGTTTCAGATCGCCAGCATCGACAGAAATTTGGTTTTACACAATAAAAGGTAGCATACACAACCGATAAAAGATGGTGGCAGCACAGGATTCACCCTGAAGAAAACTGTGGCACTTGTGCAGATCAAGAAACCAACTTGAGATGGCCTGGAGAAGAGAAGAATTCAGGAAAAAAACAATCTTTCTAAATATCATCAGAAGAGTTAGAAGCAACAGCAAGCAATTGAGAAAGACACAGACTGCAGCTTAGCCTCTGAATAAAAAACAGCTGGGACATGAAAAGAAACCTCGAAACAAAAAAAACTTTAACAGAAGTAATCTTCAGGAAAACACTGTAAGACAAAACAGAAGCTTTTTGCAGCCCGTAATGAGGGAAACAAGTTTTTAAAAGACTTTAAGAGCAGTAAAAAAGCCCAATAGCAGCAAAGAGCATTGCTCCAAAGTAGGTAGTGAAGAAAGAACCAATTGTCAGACACAAAGCAGATTTGTTCACTGAGAAAAAGAGGGTGAAAAACCATTAGGTTCACCTAAAAATGTTGGGATAGAAAGCCTGGGTGGTTCAGTGGTTAGCACTGCTACCTCGTCTCACTGCCCTGGGTTCGATTCCACCCTCAGGTGACTGTCTGTGTGGGGTTTACACATTCTCCTTGTGTCTGTGTGCAAGTTAAGTGGATTGGCCTTGGTTATAGACTTATACAGCGTGGAAGCAGATCATTTGGTCCAACTAGTCCACACTGACCAGGTACATGAACTAAACTAGTCCCACCTGCTTGGATTTGGCTCATATTTCTCCAACCTTTCCTATTCATGTACTTATCCAACTGTCTTCTAAATGTTGTAACTATTTCTGTATCGATCACTTTCTCTGGCAGTTCATTCCACACACGAACCACTCTCTGCAAGAAAGCTTACCACTCATGTCTTTTTAAAATCTTTCTCCTATCACTTTAAAAATATGTACTCTCGTTTCGTCTTGAGAAAAGGACTTTGCTATTTACTTTATCTATACCCCTTCTGGTTTTATAAACCTCTGTGAGGTCACTGTCAGAGAAATTTGCCCAATAGGTTAGAGATCACAAAACACTACTGTAGTTTCTGATTTCTTAATCAGTGTCATTGTGCAGCATTACTATAAAACTGGTCTCATCCTCAGCTCTGAGAAGAGAAATTCTGATCTACCTGTAACACACTGTCAGTTCTGTGTCAGCCTGGTCAATTTCTCTTCCAGCAATATCACTTGCAAAAAACTGTTTTGTCAATTTCACTTCAAGCGGTGTTTTGTGATCTCTAACCTACTGGGCAAGTTTCTCCGACAGTCACCCATCAACCTATGTTCCAGTGAAAAGGTTCCAGCCTGTCCAGCCTATTTTTATAACTCAAACTCTCCAGTACTGGCAACAGCACAGGAAATCTTTTCTGAATCCTCTTCAGCTTAATAACCTCCTTCTTCTAACACAGCAACCAGAACTGGACATGCTAGTCTAGAGGAGGCCTCACCAACATCTTGTACAACCTCTCCACGATGTCCTAGCTCCTATACTCAAAGGTCTGAGCAATGAAGACAAGCATGCTAAATGCCTTCTTAATCAACCTGTCTACCTCTGACACAAAATTTAAAGAATTATGTATCTGAACCCCTAGGTCTCTCTGTTGTCCAACACTCCCCAGGGCCCTATCATTCATTAATAAATCCTGCTATTGGTTGTTTTACCAAAATGCAACAGTTCACATTTATTCAAATTAAAATTCAGCTGCCACTTCCCAGCCTGTGGACCCAATTGATCAACATCTATTTGTAATCTTGAATACCCTTCTTCACTATACCACCAATTTTGGTTACAGGGATAGGGTAAGGGTCTGGCTGGGATGCCCAGCGGAGGATTGGTGAAGACTTGGATGAGCAAAATGACCTGTTTCTGCACTGTAGGGATTCTGTGTTGAAGTCGGTAAGCATTGATTTGAACAGATTGTAAATAACTTATTTTAAAATAAGATGAAGGAGATGCAATATGAGAAATATCTGCAAAAGTAGTTTTAAGTAGCTTGGTTGTTGGAATTCAAAGTTGATCTTTCAATATGTTTGACCATTAAAAAAAACAAATGTCGGGGGGGGGGAACCAAGATGGCAGCAGTCTGAGTGGTCTGCTGTGCTGGGCTCTCTGCCATACCCCTGGGCAATGTGGACCTTCCCCCACCTTTTTAACCACCCCAACGAGAAAAAAGTATTAATTTAAACTTACTGAATATTTGGAGCTGCTGAAATCGCCTGAGACACCTTCAGGCCAGGATGAAGACCAGCAAAGGAAAGGGGCCTAAAGGAGAACAGCAGAGAGGGCACTCCCCTGATGTATGGGGGATGCCTGCAGCCTGTACTCAGTCTCCCGAGATGGTCCCTTCAGGTCCAGCAGGACAGCAGCACTTACTCTCAGAGTTTGCTAAACTCCGAGAGTGGATTCAAGCAACAGTGGAGCCACTGTCTGCCATGCTAAAAAAGCATGAGCAGGAAATCCAGCTCCTGGAACGAAGACTAGAGGCAGTGGAGGAAAGGTCCGCAGCATTAGAGACCGTGGCTGAGGTATGGGGGTAGGGGGGAAGGACCCGAACGCTGGAAGACCAGGTTCGGGTCCTTCAGGATCAAGTCGATAATCTAGAAAATAAAAATAGAAGAGAAACATTATGGATTGTGGGCCTCCCGGAACGTGAAGAAGGCAAGGATCTCGCTGGCTTCTTGCAGGGATGGCTCCTGACCTTTCTCCAGTTGGAGTTGGAGTCAGGCCTGGTAAGTGTGGAGCAGGCCTACGGGATCACAACACGCAGGCCTGGGCTGGACCAGCACCCCCATGTGGCCCGAGTGCAGCTCCTGTATTCAAGAAAAACAGTTAATAGTAGAAGCAGCAAGAGGATTGGGAAAGAATTCACAAATCTTAATGTATAACAGTTCAAAGGTAATGTTTTTTTCAAGATTTTTCAGGAGCCCTGGTCAAGAGGAGAAGAACATTTGATGATGTTAAAAAAGAATTAGGGAACTTAAACATCCAATACTCCATGAGGTACCTGGCCATGTTGTGTCTCACCCATGGGGGGGAAACGGCATAAACTTTGACTCCTCTGAAAAGGCAAAGGACTTTGTGGAGTCTCTGAAATGAAGGACCTGAGTTGGGACAGGAGGGGAGGGGAGGGGAGGGGGCATTATTGCGAACATTGGTTTATGGTTTTTTTTAATTACCCCCCTTTCTATTTCT
Source organism: Chiloscyllium punctatum (assembly GCF_047496795.1). NCBI lineage: Eukaryota > Metazoa > Chordata > Chondrichthyes > Orectolobiformes > Hemiscylliidae > Chiloscyllium > Chiloscyllium punctatum. Next base: position 4,235,373 of record NC_092749.1, read on the forward strand.
CTTTCCCCCTTTCCCTCTTTCCTTTTTTTTAGTGATTATTGGTTATGCATGTATGATTTTGTTGTAAATTTGTTAAATTTGAACTATTTTATACATCAGTCAGTTGGGTCGTATCTAGGATTTTTTAAAAATGCTATCTCTTTAATTTTGCATGTGTGGGGGGTGGGAGTTGGTGGGAATGGGTATTCACTGTTTCACAATGTAAATGACAAGTCTTTTTTGTTTGTGAATTGCCTGGGGCTAGGGCACGGCAATAGGGATTGGGAAGGGTGCCCCCTACAGGCAGGGGGGAAGATCCCAAGTGAATAGGGGGTTATTTGTTTCAGTTAAATGTAGTTTTTTTTTAGATGTTTCTCTAGGAATAGTTTTTAGATTTCATAGAGTTAGTATCTTTGTAACTCGTCACACCTCAGATAAGTTCCTTCCTCCTGGGAAACCACAGGCTGTCCTAGATGACCATGGCTAGTGATTTGTTCAGGTGGTGCACCTGGAAAATAAAAGGGAGTAATTCTGTTAAACGAAAGAAGGTCTTGTCGAGACTCAGGAAGGAAAGGGTGGATATTGCCCTGCTGCAAGAGACGCACTTAATTGACAAGGAACATTTGAAATTACAGCAGGGGGAGTTATGCCAAGGTGTTTTTTCTCATGCTTCAGTTCTAAGAGTAGAGATGTAGCTATACTGATAAAGAAGGCACCTCCCCTTCCAAGTAATGGAGCAGATTAGGGATGATCATGGAAGGTTTATTATTTTGAAAGCCCTAATATATGGAGAAGAACATGGTGTTCTGAATGTATATTGTCCCCCGGTGCACTATCTTAAATTTCTAATTGATGCAGTGGCTAAATTAATGAATCTTGGGGTTCATCATATGATTATAGGAGGGGATTTTAATCGCCTTATAGATCCGAGATTGACAGGGTGCCAAAGGGCCTTGCAGGTGCACCTGCGCACTCTAAACAGCTGGTGGACACGTGTGATGTGTTGGGATTAGTGGATGTGTGGAGGTATTTCCACCCTAACGGAAGAGATTACATGTTCTATCCAACCCACACAAATGTCATATGCAAATTGATTTTTTTTTATGCCATCTGATGGTCTGGACAGAATATTTGCATGTAAATTAGGGAATCTAGCTGTTTTGGATCATGCGCCAGTATACTTAGATATTAAAGCCAAGTGCAGTGAAGCAAATGCATGTCACTGGTGCACGGATTCATTTTTGTTAGGGGATAGTAAATTTATTGAATATATTACAAGGGAATTCAGGACCTTTTGGGATATTAATTCAGGTACAGCTAGTAATCTGGCAATACTTTTGGAGACCACCAAGGCATATTTACAAGGTCTGATTATTTCACATTCGGTGACTAGAAAAAGGCAGAGGGAGGAGCAGCAGGGATTGCTGGAGGCCCAGCTGAAGGTAGCTGAGAAAACAGATTATAATAAACCGTCATTGGTTAAACTTCAGCGGGTCACAGCTCTCCAGGCTGTCCTCGACTCAATACACACACACAAGTGGCTAAAAAAGAGGTCTCCTTTGCCAAACAAAGATAGTTTCGAATTCGGAGATAAACCTGGTAAATATCTGGCTTATTTAGCTAGGAGGAAAAAAGCCTCCCAATCTATTACCTCTGTTCGTGATAAGACTGGTACGATTACCCGTGAATCAAAAAAGATCAATGCTAGGTTTGGGGAATATTTTGAAGAGCTATATCGGTCGGAGGGAAGTGAACACGATACAATGGGAATGCAGGCCTTTTTTGAAAATCTGTTCCTCCCCAATGTAAGTAAGGAGCAGGCTTCCCTTTTGAATGGGCCTCTAACAGCACAGGAAGCGCAGGAAGCAATAAGACATCTCCAAGGTGACAAAGCACCAGGGCCAGATTGATTCCCAACTAAATTCTATAATGAATTCATAAACGTATTAGTGGAACCACTCCTGGGGATGTACAAATATTCTTATACACAGGATTGTTTGCTGTCCACTCTTAGGGAGGCTAATACCTCCCTTATTTTAAAGAAAGGGAAGGACCCCAAAGAATGTGCTTCATACAGACCGATCTCGCTACTGAATATAGATTTCAAAATTTTATCGAAGATGTTGGCTCTGCGATTGGGGAAAGTTTTGCCCCATATTATAAAAGATGACCAAACAGGTTTTATTAAGGGCCGCAGTTCCTCTAACAATATTGGGAGAGTACTGAATACAGTACAGTATGTCAGCAAAGATTGACTCCGGGGTAGGGGGTCTCCTTAGAGAAAAGGAGAACCCCTTAGAAAAAGCCTTTGATCAGATAGAATGGCCGTATCTATTTGAGGTTCGAGAGTGTTTTGGTTCGGGGGGACCCTTTGCCTGATGGGTAGCAGTTCTGTATAATGATCCTAAGGCAGCAGTTCTTACAAACAATGTTAAGTCAAATAACTTTAATATTAGAAGAGGTAGTTGACATGGGTGCCCTTTATCATCGCTGCTATTTACCTTGGTGTTCGCTGAGACTATCAGAAAGGACTCTGAAATAGTAACACCAAAGGTGGGAATGGGGAAACATAAGATGACCCTATACACTGACGATGTCCTTTTATTCTTGGCCTAACCAGTGAGGTCTATTCACCGGCTGATCCAAACAATTGATTCATATGGTAGTTTTTCAGGTTATAGGATCAATTTCACAAAATCGGAAACCATGATGGTAGCTGGGGGGGCTTAGAGGAGATGCCTAACTTGAAGGATAAAATGCAATTCCCATTTAGGTGGTCACCAAAAGGTTTTCTGTATTTGGGAATTTTTATTACCCCTTCCTTTCACCTGCTGTATAAGGCTAGCTTTGTACAATTACTAGAGAGGATAAGACAGGATTTGCAGCGATTACCATTATCATGGCTGGCCCGAATAGTTCTGATCTAGATGAATGTCCTTCCCCGAGTACCATGAGAATGCTCCCATTACTGTTACTATGTGCCCACTTCCAGATATTGTCTACCCACCATCCCCTCACCTGAGCCTGGCATCAGGATACTGGAGACCATCGAGCACCCATCAGCCTTTGGCCCCAACATAACAGGGCTCTTCCGCAGTCTGATTGGCTGCTCCTCTCACAGGTCGCAGGTCATGACCCTGTAACAAAGTTGTTTTCTGGATCCCATTCACCTCTGTACCCGAATCCTGGGAGGGGTGGGGGTCCAGAAACCATATCTCCATGTCAACTGGAAAGGCAGTCAAGGGGTTGTCCAGGGATTGAAATGGAATCCAGAAAGTGAGGATTTGCAGTTGAGACTGAGTGTGGATTCCCCCAGTGTGACTGTTTTCCTCTTCAGCCTTGGTACTTTCAGTCTCATTGATTGAATATCATTTATTTATCTAGTTCACTAATGTCCTTAGGGAAGGAAACTGCCTGGTCTGGTCTGCATGTGACTCCAGACCCACTGCAATGTGGTTGACTCTTAATTGCCCTCTGGACAATATGGGTTGGGTAGGACATGCTGATCTTGTCAGCAACATCCACGTCTGTACAGGGGTAAAGACTCTTTTACCTTGGTTCGAAATGCATTGGTGTCGGTCAATCTTCATTCAGAGTGGACTAGACTCAACGTCCATCAGTCCCATATCTGGGGGAGCCTGGCCAGCCCAACAGTCAAACAGAGAGCTTTGTCACAGCCTCGGCAATCCATACAGGCACTTTTATCAACCAATTCCATCAAATCAATGATGGAGTGCAAGTGTAGAACAGGTTACAGTAGCTAAGGGAACAACTCGAGTAAGCCAGATAATAAGCTGCAAGGTTGGAAGCCGGTCGAGGTAATGACATCAGAAAGATTGGGGAAAATGAAGAGGTGTTTTTTTAAACAGCCAAGTGATAGACTCTGTGAATCTGTGATTATTGCTCACAGTGAGGGGAGCACATGACAACACTGCAGCAGATTTCATCCAGAAATGTTCACTGACAGAGTTTGAGCTAACGTAGTTCAGATTCCCCAAAGTAACTGATCCATGCTGGAATACTGTGCCTTCAAATCTCTCTCTTTCTCTCTGATGTTTATCAACATAATGTACTTCTGCAAACCTTACAATGGAGACTGCTATTGTTAAGATTCCAATGGGCTGTCAGTGTGGAACCTTGTCAGTCAGGAATCGTTGCTGCTAACTGTATTAAAAGTATCCCCACCCGCCCCAGTCTCTGCCTCTCCACGCACTGCCCTTGCTGGGGGAACCTGCATTCTGGAATGTCTCGTTGTAAAGATGACCTGGCCAGGAATGTGGTGGTATTTGTTGGGGGATTGACCCTGAACAGCTCCATGGCACAAGGGCTGTGCACTGTTCCCATGCGCTGACAAACACTGACCGCACCCAGAAGCCCAGCATTTCAGAGGAAGGTGCTCTTCACTTAGCCTGAAACTTGCTGGTTTTCGAAGAACTTCCTGAAAGTCCAGGGCCAGCAGGAGAAATGTCTCTGCCCAGAGAGTGGGGAGCCTGTGGAATTCACTGAGTGGCTGAGGCCAAAACATTACGTGTTTCCAAGAGGGTGGTAGATATAGCTCTTGTGGCTAAAGAGATGAAGGGATATGTGGGGAGGACAGGATTAGGGCATTGAGCTCAATGTTAATCCAAGGTCATATTGAAGGAGGAACAGGCTCGAGGGTCTGAATGGCCTACTGCTGTTCTGACCTTCTCTGTTTCCATGTTTTGATGTAAAGGATTGTCAACAAACGAGTGTTGCAGATTGGATCTTGACAGAGCCCAGGACCATGTGCTGGGTGTGCACTGAAGGGCTGGGCAATTATTACGGAGACATGATGGAGAGAGACTATGAGTCTGAAACCTTCCAATCATTCTTCAGGGAGTGGTTGGAAGTATAAATAAAACCCCTCAGGGTGCACGCTTTGAAGAATGTAAGACATAATCTATAAATGTGATTCTTCATTCACTCCCAGGACGTGGGTGTCACTGGCTGGGCCCAGCATTTATTGCTCATCCCTAGTTGCCCCTTGATAAGGTCGGGGTGAGCTGCCTTCTTGAACCGCTGTGGTCCATGTGCTGTAGGTTGACCCACAATGTCCTTAGGGAGGAAATTCCAGGATTTTGATCCAGCAACAGTGAAGGAACAGCGATATATTTCTGGGTCGGGACTGTGAGTGGCTTGGAGGGGATCTTGCAAGGGGTGGTGTTCCCATGTATCTGCTGCTCTTGTCCTTCTCGCAGGAAGTAGTCATGGGTTTGGATAGTGCTGTCTGAATAAAGAACAATACAGAACAGGAACAGGCCCTTCGGCCCTCCAAGCCTGTGCCTACATATTTTTCCCTTCCATACTAAAACAGTTTTCATCTTCAGGATCCATATCCCCATATTCCCTTCCTATTAGTGTATCCATCCAGGTGCTTCATGAATTGTGTCTGCTTCCACCCCCTCCTCTGGCAGCACGTTCCATGCACTCACCACCCTCTGTGTGAAAAACCTACCTCACCCATCTCTTTTAAACATCCCCTCTTCGCATCTTGAACCTGTGTCCCCAAGTAATTGACCCCTCCACCCTGGGAAAAAGCCCCTTACTTTTCACTCTATCCATGCCAGTCACAATCTTATAATCATTTATCAACTTCCTGTGTACCAGTGAAGACAAACTCAGTTTATCCAACCTTTCTTCCTTGCTAAAATCCCCCATCCGGGCAACATCCTGGTAAACTACTTCTCTACCCTCTCCACATCCTTCTGGTACAAAAACTGAAGTTGCTGGAAAAGCTCAGCAAATCTGGAGCATCTGTGGAGAGAAGACAGAGTCAACATTTCAGGTCCAGTGAACCTTTCTCAGAACTGGAACATCCTAATGACCAAAACTGTACACAATGTTCCAACTGTGGCTTAACTGAAGTTCTATAAAGCTGCAGCATAACCTGTCTATCCTTATACTCAGAGCCCCTTCCAATGAAGGCAAGTATGCCATCGGCCTTTTTTACTCCCTTATCCACCTACACTGCTACCTTCGGTGATCTGTGGATCTGCACACACAGACCCCTCGACTTATCAATACTCCTAAGGGTTCTGCCATTCACTGTGTCATTTCCACCTGTACTTGACCTTCCAAAATACTTCACCTCACATTTGTTCGATTTAAACTCCATCTGCCATTTTTCTCCCCATGCCTCCAACTGATCTATATCCTGCTGTATCCTCTGATAATTCTCCTCACTATCCACAACTCTACCCATCTTTGTATCGTCTGCAAACTCACTAATTAAGCCAGCTATGTTTTTCTCCAAATCATTTATGTTAACCACGAACAGCAGAGGTCCCAGCACAGGCCCCAAGTCACAGTCCTCCATTCCAAAAAGCACCCGTCCTCAGTTAGCTTCAGTCTCCTGTGACTAAGCCAGTTCTGTATCCATCTTGCCAGCTCAGCCCTAATACCATGTGATTTCACCTTTTGTACCAGTCTGCTGTGAGGGACCTTGTCAAAGGCTTTACTGAAGTCCAAGTAGACAACATCAACCACTTTTCCCTCATTAATCATCTTCGTCATCTCCTCAAAAAACTTAATCAGGTTCGTGAGGCACAACCTCTCCTGCACAAAACTATGCTGTCTGAGAATCTTTGGTGAATTTCTGCAGTGCATCTTGTAGTTAGTACACACTGCTGTTACTGAGTGTCCGTGGTAGAGGCAGTGGATATTTGTGGATGTGGGGAATTAGGAGGTGAGTTACTGCAGTATTCCCAGCTTCTGACCTGCTCTTGTAGCCATTGTGTTTATGTGGTGAGTCCAGTTGAGTTTATGGTCAATGTTAAACCTCAGGATAGTTATTGTGGAGAATTCAGTGATGGTAACACCATTGAATGTCAAGGGGTGGAGGTGGTTAGATTGTCTCTTGTTGGAGACTGTAATTTTAATTGTAAATGTGGAAAGGCATTTGACAATGCCTCATAATAAATTATCAGAAGTTGCACATTGTTATTTTTTATTTGAACCATTATGCAAAAGACTTTCACAGATTATGAAGGCATAGTTTGGATATTTTTTTAAAAATCAAGAATTACATCAGCTCACAACATCAGAAAATGTCAAGGTTTTTTTGATCTGGTTTAACTGCAGGGCCCTCAAGCTGTTAAAATGAGAAATTGCTGTGTGTGATGAGCTGAATGGTTAATAGCAAGCCCTCAGTGGCTGAGATCATTTCGATAAGCTGATTGTTGCTGGTTTACTGGAAGTGCAGGGAGATGGAGGAGGAGGGAACAGGCTGCTGCCTATCAGCATGACACTCCCAGTCAGCTTCCCATTCAGTCCGAGAACAGGAGGATCAGGAAAAGCTGAGGCAGCTCTCCAACCAACCCGAGCTGCCTTTTAAAGAGGTGCTTTCTGAAGTGTTTGTAATTGGGCGGTTTCCCACAAGGCTTTCACACAGATTGTTCTTGCATTTCAGATGAAGACAAGGGCAGGTTCTGAGTGAGCTTGGAGTGCAGTGAATTAATCCAGGATACAGTGCTGAGTGTGAGAACGTCCTGCATTCGACAGCAGGACTGTGTTATTGTTTTTCACACTGAGATTCAGAGGGCAGCTGACTTTAACAGCCAATCAGCACAGCCAGCTTTATAGCTAGACCAGCGTTAAATGTGATCCCTGTGGAAGAAGGATCAAGTTCAGGGAATGGCAGCGCACTGGGAAGCTCAGAGGGACAAAGGGATCTTCTTCACAAATCCCTGAAGGTGTTGGACAGAGTAATAGGGTCTTTACAGAGGGCACATGTCTTTATAAGTCGAGATTGTGGTGCTGGAAAAGCACAACAGGTCAGGCAGCGTCTGAGGAGCAGGAGAGTCGACGGTGCGGGCAAAAGCCCTTCATCAGTCCTCCCTTTCACCGACATGTCTTTATAAACCATGGTATAGATTATAAGCAGAGGAGAAAATGAGGACTGCAGATGCTGGAGATCAGAATCGAGAATGTGGTGCTGGAAAAGCACAGCAGGTCAGGCAGCATCCGAGGAGCAGGAGAATGCTGCGTGACTTGCAGTACTTTTCCAGCACCACACTCTTGACATGGATTATAACTGCCCTGACAGTGAGAGAAGAGCCCACAGCTTAAGCCCCATAATCCTGAGTCTTTGGGACTCCTCCTGACCAAGTGGTAGAGGCCGAGTCCTTGAATATCTGAAGGTGGAGGTGGGGGCCGGGGGAGGGGGGAGGGCGGGGAATGTTAAAGGTCATCAGGGATAGGCAGCTGTTTGGATAATCAGATTCATCTTGAACTTATTGAATGGTAGAATAGGGTCAAGGGGCCGAGTGGCCAACTCCTGCTCCGAATGCGTATGTTCCCCTGTGATAAGTGGCCGTGTTGTAGTTCAGCCCGCAGGTTGGGATTGAGCAGCAATGGCCTTGCAGCTCTGGGTGGACACATTGCTATCCCTCCTCTGAGAGAAACAGAGACACAGCCAGGCAGGGTACTCAGGGCAGCACTACCCTCTCCCACAAAGCACTCAAGAGTCAGTCCAGGGGGAGGGAGAGGAAGAAATCAATATGGAAATCGTGAGGGAGGGGAGTGAATATAAATATAAATAGTATTATGATCACTCCCTGAGTGAACTTTCCCAATTTCTTCAGAAGAGACACCTCAAATTGCTCAAGTCCCAGGTGAGGCGGGATGAATTGGTTCCACTTCTTCATTCACTCGGTCCCTTGGTTGATCATAACGAGATTTGGTTTTAAACAGATCCCGTCTCACGGGGATCCCTTTCTCCCAGACTCAAGGAATTAACCAAGATTTCTTGAATTAACAACAAGAGTAATTGCCCTGGCAGGGAAGGAGAGAAGAATTAGAAATTCAACATAGATTTGAAATAACAGGCAGGTCCAGAAACATAATTGTAAAGAAAGTGAGCTACAAATCAGTTTCAGAATTGCTCAGGGTGAGTGGACATTTGAACGTTATAGTGGAAGTTATCAACTGCATTGACGTTGAGTTGCAGAGGTTTGGCCCTATTGGTTGATTGAAGTTCTTCTGTCCCAATTCTTTTCATCAGTGGCTGACTAGCATCACTCAGAATGGGAGATGTCCTTTCTCTTAATTTTACATGCAGTGCAGGGGTGTTTAAATAGCTGTTCCCAGAGCTGCGACCCTCAAACACACCTGAGCACACATATAAGGAGCCAGGTTACTAACACACACAGACCAGAGAGAAAATTCACGTTTAACCATGTTCCCGTTCATTTTTGAGCAACTGTTGTACTGGACACAAAACATTAACTTTCTCTCTCTCTCTCTCTCTCTGTCTCCTCCACTGTTCATAGATGCTGCTGGACTTGTTGAGTTTCTCCAGAATTCTCTGTTTGTTTTCAATTACCTAGGACTGGGAGGTGAGGGAAAAAGTTCAGATTGAGTTCTGCTGAAACCAGTCTCTGCACGTCGTGCAGATAACTTTGAAAACAGATATATTTCTAGATTACTAGAATTGCAAAATATACAATGCAGACAATTCTTGGGTTGCAAAGGATTGACTTTATGACATCTTGGAATTCCAAAATCAAAACGTCAAAAAGAACTGGGGATTGTCTGCTGTTTATAAAAGTCAGCTGTGGAGAATATAAGTTAATGCTTTAAAAGAGAGATGAGATCATCTTCATGATGCTTATTGCGAGACAAACAGAGTTTCAGTACAGAGCTAGTGCTATATGTTGCCTAGCAACAGCCTCTGTACTTTTGATTTCAGTTTTCCCAGAGACTTAAACAACAGAGAATGATCACCAAGCTAAAACACGAAAACTCTGTCTGTTCTTAAAAATGGGAGTTTAAAGAAAGCTGACAGTTGCTGAAGAGGTTTGCAAGGAAAGTAGCTGTCTCTTTCTCTCTTTTGTTCTCAGTGAGTAAAAGAGAACCCTTAAGGAAACCCAGCTGAAGAGATATCTGGGGAATAGTTTCTGGGAATCAGAAAAATTTCTAGGAATCAGAATCTCTGTTCTTTTCATGGACTGTGAAAACTGACGTGTTAACTCAATCCAAAGACCTGGGTCAAACTGATCTTCTACCTAAACTGGTCTGTCTGACAATTGGATATTAATGATAGGACATCAAAGGGACTGTGAGAAGTCAACCCATTCCATATTCTGCACTTGAACCATTGACCTACCGAAACATTTTCCTTTATTACCTATTTTCGTCTGGTTCTGTAAGTTCCTGTTTGTGTGTGCTTCTTATAATGGGCAGGGGTGCGCGAATGGGGGCAGTAGTATACTTTAATTCTACAAAGTGATAACTGATTTGCCGCTTATTGTGAAAATATATTTTCCATTTAATAAATGTACTATATTTGAGTTTATTGTTATAAGTTGGTAAATGTCTTGTTTTTTTTCTAGTTAACAGGAATAATGGGAAACAAATTGATCATTTTCAGTGATTAGATAAAACACTCCCACTTTTGTTCTGACTTGTGGCACAGTGAGATTCCAGCACGGCCCTCCTATCAGAGTTGTCCTGATTGATGATAAATGCTCCTCAGTGTACTCCAGCCTGTTTTCATAGAACATAGATAGAACATAGAACAGTACAGCACAGAACAGGCCCTTCAGCCCATGATGTTGTGCCATCCATTGATCCTCATGTAAGGTAAACCTAATGTACAAACCCTCAAATTTCTGTGACTATATGCATGTCCAGCAGTCTCTTAAATATTCCCAATGACCTCGCTTCCACAACTGCTGCTGGCAACGCATTCCATGCTCTCACAACTCTGTGTAAAGAACCCGCCTCTGACATCCCCTCTATACTTTCCGCTAAACAGCTTGAAGCTATGACCCCTCGTGTTAACAATTTCTGTCCTGGGAAAAAATCTCTGGCTGTCAACTCTATCAATGTCTCTCATTATCTTTACACCTCAATTAGGTCCCCTCCCTTCTTTTTTCCAATGAAAAAAGTCCGAGCTCAGTCAACCTCTCTTCGTAAGATAAGCCCTCCAGTCCAGGCAGCATCCTGGTAAACCTCCTCTGAACCCTGTCCAAAACATCCACATCTTTCCTATAATAGGGCGACCAGAACTAGACACAGTATTCCAAGTGCAGTCTAACCAAAGTTTTATAGAGCTGCAACAAGATCTCACGACTCTTAAGCACAATTCTCCTGTTAATAAAAGCCAAAACACCATATGCTTTCTTAACAACCCTGTCCACTTGGGTGGCCATTTTAAGGGATCTATGTACCTGCACACCAAGATCCCTCTGTTCCTCCACACTGCCAAGAATCTTATCCTTAATCCTGTACTCAACTTTCAAATTCGACCTTCCAAAATGCATCACTTCGCATTTATCCAGGTTGAACTCCATCTGCCACCTCTCAGCCCATCTCTGTATCTTGTCAATGTCCCGCTGCAGCCTACAACAGTCCTCTATACTGTCAACGACACCTCCAACCTTTGTGTTGTCTGCAAACTTGCCAACCCATCCTTCAATCTCCTCATCCAAGTCATTATTAAAAATTACAAAGAGTAGAGGCCCAAGGACAGAGCCCTGTGGAACACCACTCACCACTGACTTACAGGCAGAATACTTCCCTTCCACGACCACTCGCTGTCTTCTGTCGACCAGCCAATTCTGTAGCCAGACAGCTAAATTTCCCTGTATCCCATTCCTCTGACCTTCTGAATGAGCCGACCATGGGGAACCTTATCAAATGCCTTGCTGAAGTCCATATACACCACATCCATCGCTCGACCCTCATAAACTTTTCTAGTAACATCCTCAAAGAACTCGATAAGGTTTGTGAGGCATGACCTGCCCCTCACAAAGCCGCGTTGACTGCATTTAATCAAGCCATGCTCTTCCAGATGGTCATAAATCCTATCCCTCAGAATCCTTTCTAACACCTTGCAGACGACAGACGTGAGACTGACTGGTCTGTAATTGCCGGGGATTTCCCTATTTCCTTTCTTGAAGAGAGGAATTACTTTTGCCTCTCTCCAGTCCTCAGGTACGACTCCGGTGGAGAGCAACGATGCAAAGATCATCGTAAGCGGCGAAGCAATTGCATTTCTCGTTTCCCAAAGCAGCTGAGGACAAATCTGGTCCGGGCCTGGCGACTTGTCAATCTTAATGTTTGTCAAAATTTTCAGCACATCAGCTTCCTCAGTCTCTTACCATTCCAGCATGCTTACCTGCTCCTCAATGGTTTCATTCACTACAAGGTTCTTTTCTTTATTAAAGACAGAAGCAAAAAACTCATTTAGGGCTTCCCCTACCTCCTCAGACTCTCTACACAAATTCCCTATGCTATCCCTGATCAGCCCTACTCTTTCTTTAATCATTCTCTTATTCCTCACATACGTGTAAAATGGCATTGGATTCTACCTAATACTTCCTGCCAAGCCTTTCTCGTGCCCCCTCCTGGCTCTCCTCAGACCATTTTTGAGCTCCTTCCTCGCCTGCCTGTAATCTTCTAGATCTGAGCAAGACCCTTGCTTCCTCCATCTTACGTAAGCTGCCTTCTTTCTTTTGGCGAGAAGCTCCTCCGCTCTCGTCATCCAAGGTTCCTTTATCTTACCCCTTCTTGCCTGTCTCAGAGGAACACATTTATGCATCACTCACAACAACTGTTCCTTAAACAGTCTCCACATGTCTATAGTGCCCTTTCCATGGAACAATTGCTCCCAGTCCATGCTTCCCAACTCACCTCTGATAGCATCATAGTTTCCTTTTCCCCAATTAAATATCCTCCCATTGTGCCTGCTTCTCTCCTTCTCCATGGAGAAAGTGAGGACTGCAGATGCTGGAGATCAGAGCTGAAAATGTGTTGCTGGAAAAGCGCAGCAGGTCAGGCCAGCATCCAAGGAGCAGGAGAATCAATGTTTTGGGCATAAGCCCTTCTTCAGGAATGAGGAAAGTGTGTCCAGCAGGCTGCTATTGGGGGGTCTGTAGTAAACCCCTAACGAGGTGACTGCTCCCTTGCTGTTCCTAATTCCCACCCATACTGACTCGGTAGGCAGATCTTCCCCGACAATGGAAGCTTCTGTGCCTGTGATACCCTCTCTGATTAGCAGTGCTACACCCCCTCTCTTTTCCCCCACTCCTTATTCTTTTTAAATGTTCTAAACCCTGGAACATCCAGCAACCATTCCTGCCCCTGAGAAACCCACGTCTCTGTTATGGCCACAACATCATAGCACCAGGTACTGATCCATGCTCTAAGCTCATCACTGATACTCCTTGCATTAAAGCAAACACACATTTTTACCGATCCCTTGGTTCTTTCCCAGGAAATTCCTTCCCACTGACTGCACTACATTTTGCTATTGTCTCATCTGCATCAACTCTCACCACCGGTATACAGCTCAGGTTCCCACCCCCCTGCCATACTAGTTTAACCCTCCTGAACCACTCGAGCAAACCTTCCACCCAGGACATTGGTCCCCTTCCAGTTCAGATGCCACCCGTCCTTGTACAAGTCCTACCTTCCCCAGGATGCATCCCAATTATCTCCATATCTGAAGCCCTCCCTCCTACACCAGCTGCGCAGCCACGTGTTAAGCTGCGCCCGCTCCCTGTTCTTCGCCTCGCTGTCTCGTGGCACCGGTAGTAAACCCGAGAACACTACTCTGTTCGTCCTGCTCTGCAGCTTCCACCCTAACTCCCTGAAATCACTTTTTATATCCTCGATCCTTTTCCTGGCTATATCATTAGTGCCAATATGTAACACGATTTCTGGCTGTTCGCCCTCCCCTTTCAGAACCTTATACACCTGATCGGAGACGTCCCGGACCCTGGCACCAGGGAGGCAACATACCTTCTGGGAATCCCGATCCTGACCAAACAATCTCCTGTCAATTCTCCTAACAATCGAGTCCCCTACCACTAGCGCTTTTCTATTCTGCCCCCTTCCCTTCTGGGCCACATGGTCAGGCTCAGTGCCAGAGAACTGACCACTATGGCTTTCCTCTGGTAGGTCATCCCCCCCAGCAGTATCCAAAACGATAAACTTATTGCTGAGGGGAATGTCCACAGGGGATCTCTGCACTGTCTGTCTGTCCCCTTTCCTCCCCCTAACTGTAACCCATCTCTCCTTATCCTGAGCCTTAGGAGTGACCAACTCCCGGTAACTCCTCTCAATTTCCCCCTCAGCCTCCCGAATGATCTGCAGTTCATCCAGCTCCAGCTCCAGTTCCCTAACACGGTTTTCAAGGAGCTGGAGTTGGCTGCACTTCCTGCAGATGTAGTCAGCGGAGACATGTGTCATGCATACCCCACTTACCCCTAGCATCCATACCCCACTTATCTGAACGCCCGCGCAATACTAAACAAGAAAGCTTAATTCAATTGCTATAAAATCAAACTCATCTGTCAAAACAGGCTGAATCCGGGTGTGATATTGATACAATTTTATTGATATATTCTTGATACATTGTGTGGGTTAGGTGCTTTAGGCAGGGATAAATATAGGGTAGGGGAAATGGGTCTGGGTGGGTTACTCTTTGGAGGGTTGGTGTGGACTTGTTGGGCCAAAGGGCCTGTTTCCACACTGTCAAGATTCTATGATTCATATTTCAGACCTGGTAAATCATTAGTGCCTTTGTTCTGTTGCTGATCCATTTGGACTTTGCAGAGATTGGTCGTTTCCCTGAATTCAATGGAGGCGTTGTAAGCTTAAACCCGTGGCGGTGATGGATTTGAGTAAGTACAGACTTTGTTCGAATCAGACACCGTTTCCTCCCATTGTCATGATTATTTGATCTTGTATTTCCTACATCACAGCAGTGACCTACACATTCATACTATTGGCTGTTGAACAGCCTGGAGAGGACATCCTGAGATTATGAAAGGTGATTATAAAACAAAAAGCAATTCATTTCTTCACAAAACCATTGAAGTTAAAAAGGGAAACTGATCAATTGCAGTTGTCTTAAGCACGGAAGTCCATCAGAACTTTGACTAATGAACAAGATGTTTGAAAGGACACAAGGAAAACCGCTATCAACTGACAAACTAAATCTCAGCCCAATAGTTGGTGCTTCAGGCTTTGATCTGATTTCATCTATTCCTGGTAAAGGCAAAAAGCTCCGGTGGGGTCCTACCTGGGGAGAGGCCAGGCATGTTAATCAGCTGGGGAGAAAGTTAATGAATGTTTCTTACAGGGAGAGAAATCATCAAGGAAACCTTTCCAGACCATTTCAGGAATACACCGATTGTCTCCCTGGGAAAGGTGGATCAGAGCTTGTACCAGAGCCCAAGATTCAATGAGCTTGCTGCTTCCCAAATATTTTCCCACTGAGGGCACAGTTCAAAATGAGGAAGGTGTTTTGAAATCCCAGTGATCATTGAAGGTCAGTCCTCTCAGCTCCAGGACATCTCTGCAGGAGTTCCTCAGGGGAGTGTCCTCGGCCCAACCATCTTCAGCTGCTTCAACAATGACCTTCCCTCCATCATAAGGCCAGAGGTTGGGATGTTCACCGACAATGCTCAGCACCATTCATGACTCTTCAGATACTGAGCAGTCCGTGTTCAATTGCAACAAGGAGAAAGTGAGGACTGCAGATGCTGGAGATCAGAATCAAAATGTGCGATGTTGGAGAAGCACAGCAGGTCAGGCAGCAACCGAGGAGCAGGATAGTTGACATTTCAGGCATGAACCCTTCATCAGGAATGCAACAAGGTCCGGATAATATCTGGGAGCTTGACTGAAAAGTGACAAGTAACAAATATTCACACCACACAAATGCCAGGCAATGACTATCTCCAACAAGAGAGAATCTAAACATTTGATCATGGACACCATCGACGGACAAAGCAGCGCTTGATTGGTATCACATCTACAAACATCCACACCCTCCACTACTGATGCTCAGTAGCAGCAGTGTGTACTATCTACGAGATGCAGTGTAGGAATTCATCAAAGATCCTCAGACAGCACCTTCCAAACTCACGACCACTTCCATCTGAAGGGCAAGGGCAGCAGGTACATGGGAACACCATCCCCTACAAGATCCCCTCTGAGACACTCACCATCCGAATGTGGAAACATATTGCCATTCCTTCACTGCCACTGGGTCTAAATCCTGGAATTCCTCTCGAAGAGCATTGGCTGTCAACCCACAGCACATGGACTGCAGCGGTTCAAGAAGGCAGCTCACTCCCACCTTCTCAAGGGGCAACTAGGGACAGGCAATAAATGTTGGGCCCAGCCAGTGACACCCACATCCTGCGAATGAATTCAGAAAAAGAAACTGGAGCAGATGCAAGGAGGTTCTGGGACACCGGGCCAGCACAGAAAGACTCTCACAGAAACAAGTAGCCTTGGAGATTTAACAGGCTCATTACATCAACCTGAAACCATACATTTCAATATCTGGTATAATAAGAAATGAAATGGACTGTAAATGTGGGCCGCTCAGAGCCAGCAATCCATTTTAATGGTGTCCATCAGCTGGGTGATCCATGAGTCTTCATTCTTTCCGACCATTTGAAGTCTTCAGGCATTTGCAGAGGGTTCTCTAAACAGAACTGATCTGATTCACTCTGCCAAACCTGATGCAGTAGTGAGCTGTCACTGCCGCTTTCTGAGATCATCGCCATTACTTCACTCAACTCATTGTGGAATTCACTCCCCCAGAGTGTGGGAGGTGCTGGGGTATTAAATACATTTACGGAGGAGATAGACAGATTTTTCCTTAGTACTGAAGGATTATGATGAGCAGGAAAGTGGAGTTGAAGCTGAGATGTGGTGAGCCATGATTGTATTAAATAACAGAGCAAGCTCGAGGGACTGCCCACTGCTGCCCTTTTATCTACAGGGATTGAGCAGGGACAGGAATGGTTCATGCAAGTCCTGGGGTTTAGGTGTTTCAGTAAGAATAGGGAAGGTGGTTAAAAAAAGGGGAAGATGTGGCTTTGTTAGTCAAGGACAGTATTACGGTGACAGAAAGGACATTTGATGAGGACTCGTCGGCTGAGGTTAAAAAGGAGTGGTCATCCTGTTGGAAGTCTTCTGAAAAGTTCCAGAGATGTAGAAGAAAGGATTGCAAAAATGATTCTGGATAGGAGCGAAAGTATTAGGAGAGTTATTGTGGGGGCTTTAACTTTCCTAATATTGACTGAAATGCTATACTTTGAGTATCTTATTGTCCAATGTGTGCAGAATGGTTTCCTGACACAGTATGTAGACAGGCCAACAAGGGGCGAGGCCACATTGGATTTGATACTGAGTAACAAACCAGGCCAGGGGTAGAATTGGAGGTAGGTGAGCACTTTGGTGATAGTGACCACAATTCAGTTATGTTTACTTTAGCGATGGAAAGGGATCAGTATTTAGCACAGCACAAGAGTTATTGCGGGGCAAAAGCCAATTATGATGTGATTAGGTAAGATTTAGGATGCATAGGATGAGGAAGGAAACCGCAAGGGATGGGCACAACTGAAATGTGGCGATTATTCAAGGAGCAGCTACTGCATGTCCTCGATAAGTACCTGTCAGACAGGGAGGAAGTGGCTGAGCGAGAGAGCCATGGTTTACTAAAGAAGCTGAATCTCTTGTCAAGAGGAAGATGGAGGCCTATGTTAGGATGAGACATGAAGGCTCAGTTCAGGTGCTTGAGAGTTACAAGATAGCCAGGAAGGACCTAAAGAAAGAGCTAAGAAGAGCCAGGAGGGGACAAGAGAAGTCGTTGGCAGGTAGGTCCAAGGAAAACCTATAGGTTTTCTATAGGCTTTCTATAGGTATGTCAGGAACAAAAGAATGACTAGAGTAAGATTGGGGTGGCATGGTGGCTCAATGGTTAGGACTGCCTCTGTCAGTGTGGAGTTTGCACGCTTTCCCCGTGTCTGCTTGGGTTTCCTCCGGGTGCTCCGGTTTCCTCCCACAATCCAAAGATGTGCAGGTTGGGTGAATTGACCATGTTAAATTGCCCATAGTGTTAGGTACATTAGTCAGGGGTAAATATAGGGTAAGGGAATGGGTCTGTGTGGGTTACCCTTCAGAGGGTCAGTGTGGACCTGTTGGGCCAAAAAGCCTGTTTCCATGCTGTAGGGAGTCTAATCTAAAATAAAATTAGGGCCACTTAAGGACATTAGTAGGAAGTTGTACGTGGAGTCCAAAGAGATAGGAGAGACATTAAATGAATATTTTTCATCAGTACTCACACAGGAAAAAGACAGTGTTATCGAGAAGAATACTGAGATATAGACTATTGACTAGATGGGATTGAGGTTCATAAGAAGGATGTGTTAGCAATTCTGGAGAGTGTGAAAAGTCCCCTGGGCTGGATGGGATTTATCCTCGGATTCTCTGGAAAGCTAGGGAGGAGATTGCAGAGCCTTTGGCTTTGATCTTTATGTCATCATTTTCCACAGGAATAGTGCCAGAAGACTGGGGGATAGCAAATGTTGTCCCCTTGTTCAAGAAGGGGAGTAGAGATAACCCTGGTAATTATGGACCAGTGAGGCTTACTTTGGTTGTCAGTAAAGTGTTGGAAAAGGTTATAAGCATTAGGATTTATACTAATCTAGAAAGTTATAATTTGATTAGAGATAATCAACATGGTTTTGTGAAGGGTAGGTCATTCCTCACAAACCTTATTGAGGTCTTTGAGAAGGTGACCAAACAGAGGGTAAAGCGGTTGATGTGGTGTATATGGATTTCACTGAGGCATTTGATAAGGTTCCCCACGGTAGGCTATTGCACAAAATACAGAGGCATGGGATTGAGGGTGATTTAGTGATTTGGATCAGAAATTGGCGAGCTGAAAGAAGACAGAGGGTGGTGGTTGATGGGAAATGTTCATCCTGGAGTTTAGTTACTAGTGGTGTACTGCAAGGATCTGTTTTGGGTCCACTGCAGCTTGTCATTTTTATAAATGACCTGGATGAGGGTGTAGAAGGATGGTTTAGTAAATTTGCGGATGACACTAAAGTCGGTGGAGTTGTGGACAGTGCAGAAGGATGTTGCAGGTTACAGAGGGACATAGATAAGCTGCAGAGCTGGGCTGAGAGGTGGCAAATGGAGTTTAATGTGAAAAAGTGAGGTGATTCACTTTGGAAGGAGTAACAGGAATACAGAGATATCTGTGTGTCAATGTGCAAAGATTCCTGAAATTTGCCACCCAGGTTGATAGGATTGTTAAGAAGGCGTACAGTGTGTTAGCATTTATTGGTAGAGGGATTGCGTTTTGGAGTCATGAGGTCATGCTTCAGCTGTACAAAATGCTGGATGGCCGCACTTGGGGTATTCCGTACAGGTCTGGTCACTGCATTATAGGAAGGATGTGGAAGCTTTGGAAAGGGTTCAGAGGAGATTTACCTGGATGTTGCCTGGAATGAAAGGAAGGTCTTATGGCAAAAGGCTGAGGGACTTGAGGCAGTTTTTGTCAGAGAGAAGAAGGTTAAGAAGTCTCTTAATAGAGATATATAAGATAATCAGAAGGTTAGATAGGGTGGACAGGTATGGTAGATATGGTGAGAGCCTTTTTTTCCTCAGATGGTGATGGCGAGCACGAGGGGACATAGCTTTAAATTGAGGGGTGATAGACATAGGACAGATGTCGGGGTAGATTCTTTACTCGGACAGTGGTAAGGGTGTGGAACACACTGCATGTAACAGTAGTAGACTTGCCAATTTTAAGTGCATTTAAATGGTCATTGGATAAACATATGGATGAGAATGGAATAGTGTGGATTAGATGGGCTTCAGATTGGTTTCACAGGTCAGCACAACATTAAGGGCTGAAGGGCCTGTACTGCGCAGTAATGTTCTGTGTTCTATGTGCTATTTTATTATAAAACCACCATCCTGCTCAACGTTTTTGTTCTGAAGTGATTCACATTTGTTCCTTTCTGTGAAAGAATAACCTTGCTAATACTGTCAGTGGAACAGTGCCCCTTTAATTAAAAACAGGAACAGAAACAGAAACGGTTACGTTGCAATGACTTTCTGCTGGCTGCACTATCAACAGGAAGCCAGTTGGTTTGAATAACATCTTTTTGAGAAATGGAAGCAGGAGGGAAGATATCCTGGCTGGAGGATGAGCTCTCATGCCCAATTTGTCAGGATATCTTCAAGGACCCTGTCTCTCCCCCGTGCCAACACAATTTCTGCTGGGCTTGTCTGACAAGCTACTGGAAGAAGAAAGGGAACTCTGAGTGTCCTGTTTGCAGGGAAATGTATTCCATCAAAGATTTAAAATGGAATCGCACACTGGCCAACATTGTGGAATCTTTTCTCAAGGAGTTTACAAAAGAGCAGGAGGTCAGTCAGCCAGACCCAGTGTGTAGTCTGCACAAGGAGCTTGTGAAGCTGTACTGTCAGGAGGACCAGGAGGTGATGTGTGTCGTTTGCCTGCATTCAAAAAAGCACGAAAACCATAGATGTCGTCCCTTGGAGGAAGCAACTAAAGAGTCAAAGGTATGGTGAGAGTAAGGATCAGTAAAGGAGAGGGTGGTCTGCTGTCCAAATACTTGGGAGCAATAATTATAAACACAGCACTTGAGGCACACTGACATATTTATACCGTATACTGCCTGAGTGGGAGAGTGGGAGAGGGTCAGCATTAACTGCACAGAATGGAATGTTCAAGAAGCTCTTGGCAGAGCACTGCCCTGGAAGGTCTGCTCAAAATCTATTTTTCCTCTTTTGTTTTTGTCTTGAGATTGAAAATCTGCCAACTGCCAACTGAACCAGAATCCATTGTATCATTGTGGAACAATGCATGATTTTCCAGAGGAGTATTACATGGCTATTACAGACAGCAGAAAAACAGACAGGCCATGCATGCAGCACACTGCTCAAACCCCAGCTCGGCTGCTCCATCCTTCTCCCTACTGTGTATGGCCCTGACTGTACATGATCTGAATAGAGTGCCCCTGGAACCCATCAGCAGCTTTATAGTTTTAAAGTTTGGATCTGGCCCTTTAACTTTGCATGTGGGCTTTTAGCCAAGGGTTTTAATAGGAACTTAAGTTCATCCCTTTCAGGAGCAGGAATAGACCTTTCAATCCCTTAAACCCACTCTGCCATTCTGTACTATTGTGGCTGATCAGGCTTTGGTCAAAGTTACATTGTCCTGTCAGTTCTGTCTCTTTGTCTAGCTCAACCCTGAATATTTTTAATGACCCAATCTCCAATGTTCTCTGAAGCAAGAGAATTCCACAAACCTGCGAGCTACTGAAAGGAGAAATTCCTCCTCGTGAGTAAACGAGACCCTCCTGATTCTGAAACAGTGCCCCCTTGATGTAAATCCAGTGTGAGGTCAATGGTTTCAGTTGGCTGCTGACCAGTCTGTCATAGCATGAGGGCTTGATGTTCAGAATGACCCTTCACCATTCCCCAAGTGTCACTGGCTACTGACCAGTGTTCAGCAATGTGTACGAATACCTCAGTAATGTGGACAGAACACCTCTGGGACACCCACACCAACCAACCCAACCGCCCCGTGGCTGAACACTTTAACTCCCCCTCCCACTCCGCCAAGGACATGCAGGTCCTTGGATTCCTCCGTCGCCAGACCATGGCAACACGATGCCTGGAGGAAGAGCACCTCATCTTCCGCCTAGGAACCCTCCAACCACAAGGGATGAATGCAGATTTCTCCAGCTTTCTCATTTCCCCTCCCCCCACCTTATCTCAGTCCCAACCCTCGGACTCAGCACCGTCTTCTTGACCCGCAATCTTCTTCCTGACCTCTCCGGCCCCACCCCCTCTCTGGCCTATCACCCTCACCTTAACCTCCTTCCACCTATCGCATTCCCAACACCCCTCCCCCAAGTCCCTCCTCCATACCTTTTATCTTAGCCTGCTTGGCACACTTTCCTCATTCCTGAAGAAGGGCTTATGCCCGAAACGTCAATTCTCCTGCTCCTTGGATGCTGCCTGACCTGCTGCACTTTTCCAGCAACACATTTTTCATCACTGACTGGAACAACATTTATTTGTTACCTGTCCCTCATTCCCAAAGGGCAGTTAAAAATTAATGAACTACATCGCTCTGGGCTTGGAATTGCCTCTAGATCAGCAGGTTTCCTTTCATTGAAGATATTAGTAAACCTGATGGATGCTGATAACAAAGACTGCGATGTTACTTTCTGCTTGCTCCCCAGCCCCTCACTGAATTTACATTTCACTGATTTGAATGGGAACGTTAGCCTGGTGTTCTGGAATTACTAATCTGGTGAGATTGCCACTCTGTCAATAGCTGCCCTTATCAAGGGTGGTCTGAACTCCTCTTCTTCCTTGTATTGTGAGAGTAAGGTAAAACATTTCAGCTTCCCTTGATCTTCATTAATCACTCCCTTACCCTGTCCTGCCATCCTCCATGATTTCAGTGCACACATAGCCAGGTCCCTCTGCTCCTGCAGCCCCTTTCCCATTGGATCCTGTAATTTAAATTGTCTCTCCGTGTTCTATCTCAGTGAATCACTGCACATTTCTCTGCATTAAACATAATTTGCCTTCCCAGCCTGTCTCTGTCCTCTTGAACTTCTACACGATCCTCCTAATCACAAAAAAGCTTCCAGGTTTTGTATCACCTGCAAATTTTGAAACTGTGTTAGAAGTTGTCAAGTTTTACCCTGTTCCTTACCCCTTTTTGTTGTCTGTACTACATTAAATTCTCCCATCCTCTCTGTCTCTCCCACTGACAGATTTGCCCAGTTTATTGTGGACAGTGTCTTATCACAATTAGATTAATCTCACCCAAAACTAGAATCTTAGCAGCTGTTTCACATTTTTCTCTCTCTTTCTTTCAAATATTATGTTGAATTTGTTCATATAATGATCACTCTTTGATAAATGTTTATGCAGCATTAGGCTGTAACTAACTCATTATTGTTGTTCATTACACTAACTCTCACATTTTCTGTTCACTTATTCTTGTTGAAAATTATGCCAGACACACTCAGGACATTCCAGACATACACCAATCTACCTGAAAGTTACAGTTCCCCATTAAAACGTCTTACTACCCATATACCTAATCCCAGCATCCGTGTAAAGGAGCACTTCAGCACTGACACCAAGTGACTCTGTAGCCAACTGTTACTGCAGCCCTAATCCCTTCCTTGTTCTGAATGCTTCCTGTAAAGCCACAATTTTCCTCTCATTATATTATTGCAACTGAGTTAGCAGGGAGTGAGTCAACTGATTCCTTATCCCTCGACTGGTCATTGCAAATTATAAAGGCCGATAATATTACCAATGATCTATGTATCAGGTTTATTCCATATAGTTTCAGAAATGATGCAACCACATTTCATTTGTTAACAAACTAACTCGTTACAAAGAAAACTTACTCAAGCAATGACATAAAGATTAATAACAAATTGTTCAAACCGTGCAATTACATAACTGCCCTTTTCTGTCTCTTTCTCTCACTTACACACACACTCACATGCACACACACACATACTCATACACACACACACACATATACACACAGACACACAGACACATACACTCTCTCTCTCTCACACACACACACATACTACACACAGAGACACAAGTGTGAAAAAGTAAAGGGTCTCGTCTTCAAAGAACTTTTACCAGGTGACAGTTGAAGTCAGGAGAAAGGGGTCATTAATGGATTGTCCCAAATGTTGACCTGTAGCTGAAGTTACTTTTACATCCAAGCTGTTGGAACAAGGGTGTCTTCCTGGATCAGTTGTGGCTGGTCAAAGTCTACTTTTGGGAGACAGTTAGGTAAATGCATGTTTTCTTTAGGAGCCCTGCATGAGTGGTGAAGCACTGTTGTCAGTTCACACACTTTGATGATAAGAGTTTCAACAATTGAGAGAGAGGGCAAAGGGCCTCTCAGCCACATTATCTCCGACTCTGTCTATCTGCATTCAAAATTCAGTGGCTTCATTCCCCCCCAGAATGGGCCGCTGTGATATCTCTGTGAAAGTCTTGTGGATGGGTTGTCTCTATTCAATCCCTGTTCCTTGCTGCTGCAGCCTCTTTGCTGTTGAAGCGAGCTTTCTTGACATTGAAGAGTATTCTTTTTAAAAAGTTCAAGATTTAAGCATGTGTTTTGTCAATTATATTTCAAAAAGCACACCTTCATCACAATATCCTCTCTTTTCATTGCAGTGATTTCATCCTGATTCACAAACTTTACTTGTGCCCCTGTATCAATAGACTTGCTCTGTTAGTCCATGTCCTGATTGCCTTGAGCCCTGTCTCAGCAATAGCAACTCCGCGATCCCCCCAACTCTGAGTTTGTGGCTGCAAAGTATTCGATTGTTACATCATTCATTCATGGGATGTGGGTGTCACTGGCTGGAACAGTATTTACTGCCTGTCCCTAGTTGCCCCTTGAGAAGGTGGGGGTGAGCTGCCTTCTTGAACCGCTGCAGTCTGTGTTCTGTATGTCATTAGGGAGGGAATTCTAGGATTTGGACCCAGTGACATTGAAGGAACGGGGATATATTTTCAAGTCAGGATGGTGAGGGGCTTGAAGGGGAACTTGCAGGGCCTGGTGTTCCCATTATCTGTTGCCTTTGTCCTTCTAGATGCAAATAGTTGTGCATTTGGAAGGTGTCATGTAAGGAATTGACCCTCATTTGTTCCTCATGCTCTGATGATGTTATCAAAAATATTTTACAACATGAATTAGCACTTCAACAGGTTTGGGTTCAGCTGCCTGACCTAAAACATCTGTTAATATCAGAAAAGGTTGGATATGGCTCTCCACAGTGTGTAATTAATCTCAGGTTAAATTGGCCATCTGTCCACTTCCATCCAACTTGTAGGATCGAAATCATTCCCACATATTTATCTGCCTGTTTAAATTGAATCGATGTTAAATATATCTTCAATGTATCTTGCAAGTGATTGAGAACATAAGTTTTCATGTCACTCACTTAGAATACATTCCTGAATTACCAGCCCATTGAACAGAAGCCTAAAGTTAGCCAGACTTTCTGAAACTTCTGTCCTTGGAGTTGAGGAGAAACTACTTGTCCCAAAGAGTTATGAATCTGTGGAACTTGTTACCCCAAAGTGCGGTGGATGCTGAGACAGGGAGTAAATTTAAGGAGGAGTTAGACAGAAGTTTAATTGGTAATAGGTTGAAGGGATATGGAGAGAGGGTGGGAAAATGGGGGTGTGGAGCATATCAGCCATGATCGAATGGTGGAGCAGACTTGATGGGTTGAATGGTCTACTTCTGCTCCTATATCTTATAAAGGTATGGTGTGTCCATCGGGCTTGGGAAGTCTGTAGTGAGGTGGTTGTACAGACTTGATGGGCCAATGGATCTTGTATGCTTTCGCGCTCTATGGCACTAACCCTGTGGTTCTGTTCACTCTGTTATTCAAAATACACCTTTCCACTTGTAGAGAAATGGTCAGCATCAATGTGTGAGCCTTCTTGCTAGCATCACAATGGTAACTTATAACCATTTATTTATTTAAAGCATCAATGTGAGAAACTCACAAAGTGTCAGACCTCGGTATAATTTGCAGCTGTTTCCTGTGGCCGTGAAAAAATAGCATCTCTGTGTGTCGACTTGAGTAATCTCTGTTGAACACACTGGTCCCTGATGTCTTGCCTATAGTCCCCAAGCCTGAGCTGTTGTTATCACACTCATACTCTCTTCCTCTTGCTTTAGGCAATGAGCCATTATAAAACTGAATTTTTCAACAATTATTCTTTCAGGAAGAGTTGAAGATCCTGATGAAGTCTCTACAATCCAAGGTGGTAAAATTCGGTGCAATCAGAAATGAGTGTGAGCTCACCTTAAAGCACATCAAAGTAAGTTCCCAGGGATTACGCTCAATGCAGAACTAACCTTGAAGATTAGGTTCATCAAGCCTTGTTCTGAAATAAAGTAAAACTTTTTGTCCCTCTTCAGAATTAGAATTCTAAATCCGTGGTCTGTAAGTGAATAAGGATAAGATTGTCATGAATGTTTGTGAATATGCAGTTTTGTTGTTTTAGATGACCCAGTCTTCACTCACTCACTCACATAGTGCTCCCCACACGGACTGATAGTTCAAAAGTTACATGTAAACCACAAAATCTGCAAAGCAGATCTGGATACGTTAAATACTAATTCCACCGAAATTTGAGTAAGGTTAACATGTCCAAATTATCACGGATGCACATAAATATTCAGTGAAGGCAATAACAAAAATAAAATGATCACCTTAACTACTGAAGCCAACCATAGAGCAACTAATGCCAGATCTGGTATTGAGCAATGAGTCAGGCTTAACTAATGATCTCATAGTGAAGGTCCGGAGTTTAGATTAGAGTGGTGCTGGAAAAACACATCAGGCAGCTCCTGATGAAGGGCTGATGCCCAAAACGTCGATTTTCCTGCTCCTCGGATGCTGCCTGACCTGCTGTGCTTTTCCAGCACTACTCTAATCTAAACTCTGGTTTCCAGAATCTGCAGTCCTCACTTTTGCCTCTTAGTGAAGGTCCCACTAGGCAGCAACAAACACAATTTGATTGAATTTTACATTCACTTCAAGGGAGAGAAAAGTGGGCCCAAGACTTTTTTTGAAATTAAATAAGGGCATGAAAGCAAGGTTGACTAATTGAGATTTCAGGATAGGTCGCTAGGGATACAAAGGCCAAGATGTAAGGAAATACTTTGAATGCATGGAATAGTTACATTCCAATGTGTAACAAATATTTCTCGGGACAGATCTAATATCTGTGGTTAACCAGAAATGTTAAAGTTAGTATGAGAGTTAGTCACAGGTCAGAAGTGGACAAAGTATAAAATGTAACAACTATCTTCCAAACCCACGACCACTTCCATCGAGAAGGACAAAGGCAGCGGATAGATGGGAACACGACCCCCTGCAAGTTCCCCTCCAAGCCACTCACCACCCTGACTTGGAAATGTGTCACTGTTCATTCCCTGTCACTGGGTCAAAATCCTGGAATTCCCCTCCTTAAGGGCATTGTGGGTCAACCCATAGCACATGGACTGCAGTGGTTTGAGAAGGCAGCTTCCCCCCCCCACTTCACAAGGTACAATTAGGGACGGGCAATAAATGCTGTCCCAGACAGCAATGCCCATATCTTGTAATTAAATAACATCATAAAGCATGATCATGTTTCAATTAAATAAAACAAAGAACTAAAGATGCTGGAATTCTGCACCTTAAACAGAAACTTCTGGAAAAACTCAGCAGATTTGGCAGCAAGTGTGGAGAGAGAAAACAGAGTTAATGTTTCAGGTCCAGTGACCCTTCTTCAGAGCTGATAGCAGTTGGGAAAGATGGTATTTATGCTGAAGATGGGGGTGTGGGAACATTGAGGAAGGAGTGAGTTGAATAGATGGTTCCTGTGCTGAAAAATGTGTTGCTAGAAAAGCACAGCAGGTCAGGCAGCATCCAAGGAGCAGGAGAATCGACGTTTCGGGCATAAGCCCTTTTTTAGGAAGATTCCTGAAGAAGGGCTTATGCCCGAAACGTCGATTCTCCTGCTCCTTGGATGCTGCCTGACCTGCTGCGCTTTTCCAGCAACACATTTTTCAGCTCTGAGCTCCAGCATCTGCAGTCCTCACTTTCTCCTAGATGGTTCCTGTGCCCAGATAGAGAGGGAAAAAAATACAGGGAAACAGGCTTTGTCTTAACTCCTCAGAAGCTGAATAATTACCCCGTGAGTGGAGTTGGCATTTTCAGGTCGTTTAGAAAAAGCTTTATCAATGACTACAAGTGTGGATGGTGAAGTGAGATAGTCTCTCTCATCTCAAAGCTAGAATCCTTAGCCAATCTGATACAGAAACACAACAATTCAAACAGAAACTCAGCAGGTTGTAGACAATTGTAGAGTCCTACAGCACCGAGACAGGCCCTTTGGCCCAAACTGGTACATGCTGACTGAAATGTCCATCCACACTAATCCCATTTCCCATCACTTGGCCCATTTCCTCCTAATCCTTTCCTATCCATGTATTTGTCCAAATGCCTTTTAAATGTTGTTAACATACCCACCTAACCACTTCCGCTGGCAGCTTATTCCATATGCGTACCACCCTCTGTGTAAAACAAGTTGCCCCTCAGGTTCCCTTTTATTCTTTCCCCTCTAACCTTAAACTGATGTCCTCTAGTCCTCGATTCCCCAACCCTGGGAAAAAAGACCTGAGTGCATTCAGCCTGTCCATGCCTCTCATGATCTTATACACCTCTATAATGTCCCCCCTCAGTCTCCTATGCTCTGAAGAGAAAGATCCTAGTTTGCCCAACCTCTCCCATTGACTCCAGGTAACAACCTTGTAAATTTCTGCTGCACTCTTTCCAGTTTAATAACATCCTTTAATAGTATCAAATAGGTCTGGCAGTATCTATGGAGAGAGAAACAGGGTTGACAATTCGATTTGGCCTGACTGTTTGCCAGAACTGCTAGTTTATATTTTCAGTCTCTAGCATTGTCAGAATTTTACTTTCATTTTCATGTTGATAGACTATGGATCAGGACCTTGACTCCAAACACACAATGTAACATTTCTCATTCCACTGAATTGAAGTTCGATTTCTCCTCAGTCAATGTGCATAGCTTCCCAGATCTGGATGACGATGTTAAGGAGAGTGGGCTAATGCCAGCACAATATATCCCACTATCCTTTCTCAGTGACAATATAGTGTTTGTGTGCACCCCTTGTTCCCCCTCACAGCATCTCCTCACCACCCATTGATCTCAGGCTGAGTTTGTTTGGATCTGAGAAATGTGAAACTAGTTATTGTTCAGTGTTTTCCTTGGCTGTGTGTTGCTGCCTGACTCACACACCCAGCTGTGACTGATCCAGACCCTGGCAAAAACAGCCTGTAATTTACCAGGGATAACTCTCCCACAAATATAACCCTCCAGCAAATGGAACATATCCTCTTTGCAATAATCCACCAAAGCTAAAGCTCATTTCAACAGCCCCCAACTCCTAAAAACATCTCACACTGCAGTTTCCACCCAGTCAAGAAGGATCTGCCAAGTGCAAATCCTTCAGACTCAAAAAAAAAGAGAAAGTGTTGGAGAAACTCAGCAGGTCAGGTAGTGTCTGTGGAGAGAGAAACAGAGTTTACGTTACAAGTCTGATGTGACTCTGCTTCAGATGAGTTCTGATGAAGAGTTGTACCAGACCTGAAGGAAGGGTCACTCAAACCGAAATGTTAACTCTGACTTCTTTCTACGGATTTTGCCAGACCCGCTGAGTTTCTTCAGCACTTTCTGTTATATTTCAGATCCCTAGCATCTGCAGTATTTTGCATTTGTTTGTCAGACTCAAACTGTTTTGGTTTCTAACAGAGCCAGGCTTCGGGAACTGAGAAACAGATCAAACAGGAATTTCAGAAGCTTCACTGTTTCCTTCACCAGGAAGAGAGGATTCTCATGAGCAATCTCCAAAAAGAGGAAGAACATCATGTTCAGTTAATGAAACAAAAAATCAAGGAGGTCTCTGAGGATATTTCCTCATTAGAAGCTACCATTCAGTCAATCGAGAGTGAGCTCAGTCAAAGGGACTCAGCCCTTTTCTTACTGGTAAGTAACAGTAGCTCAGGGAGCATGAGGTTACAGGCAGAGGGTTTGGGTTAGTGGGAAACTAACCAGCAGAGAGATGGAAGGAAGGATTGATTTAATGTCCTTTTATTTAACAACCTCTGTGTTTGGTTCCATCTGTAACACACCATATTTGATTTATTTATTTTTACACCATACAGTGAAAAGTGTTGTATAATGTTGCCACACTCAGGGGCATCTTAAAACACAGAAAAATAAACCAAAACATAGAATATAAAGGCAGAAAAATAAAGAAATAAAGAAAAAGTGTTAAACATTACACTCCTTCTTAAGTGCTCCACCATGGCCACCACACCACCGCTGCAGAAACTAAAGACACCAGCCTTCAGCGCCATCTCACATCCACCAGTGCCCTCACCACTGAGTCCTCACTGGACCTCGCCAGTACAGACCGTACCAATGTCACCGGGTACCACATCAGCTCAAACATGACTCCACCACCATAGCCATATCAATGCCTGCCGGTGATATTTATGTCAGTGTGATTTGCTATCACAGCGAGATCCCAAACACTTTGAGCTGAGGAGCTGTCTGGTCAGATTCGGGTGGGGGGGTGGTTTAGGGAGAGCTGTTAACACAGACACTAAAGAAGCTGGTGCGCTACACCACCATGTGATGTTCTCGGTGAGGCATTCAACCTCAGATTGTCAGCTGCATTACATTTACCCCATGTCAACCCTGGATGTTCAAGCACACATTTTATTGCACAATAAATACACATGCATCGTATATTATATGTATATACATTGTATATTCAGTGGATTGTTTTACTTTCCTTTGTTTGGTAAATTTTATTTTGGTTTGTTCAAAACCACCATATCTTTATTCTCTTACTACCTGCCTTAGTCAAACATTGTCTATTTTACGTGCAGTGTAATGTTTGGGAGACATTAGCCTAATGGTATTATCACTGGACTGTAATGTAATGATCTGAGGACCCAAGTTTGAATCCTGCCAGGGCAGATAGTGGGAATTGAATTAAATAGAAATCTGGAATTAAGGATCTAATGGCGAATCATTATAATAATTCATAAACCATGAATCCATTGTTGATTGTCAGGAAAAACCCATCTGGGCCACTAATGTCCTTTAGGGAAGGAAGCTGCCTTCCTTACCTGGTCTGGCCTACATGTGACTCCAGACCCATAGCAATGTGGGTGACTCTTAAGTGCCCTCTGGTGAATTAGGGATGGGCAATAAATGCTGGGCTGGCCAGAGACACCCCCACATCCCATGAATGAAAGCATAGATAAATAAACCTTGTCCCTTGTCAGTCCGTTACATAGATTTGTCAGTCAGTTCTCGTTAAGGATCATCAGAAGAAGTTTTGGGAATTGGATGAACAAGTTTGTCCGTGTTACTCAGCATTTCACCCTTTCTGTTTTCTCTTTCAGAATCTTCCAGCAACAAGGAAAAGGTATGAACAGCTCCTGGCTGCCCCTCGTTTTCTGAATTTTTCCAGACTCCATACTTAGAAGTGATATGGCGGCTCAGTGGTTAGCACTGCTGCCTCACAGTACCAGGGTCCCAGGTTCGGTTCCAGCCTCCGGCGACTGTCTGTGTGGAGTTTGCACATTCTCCCTGTGTCAGTGTGGGTTTCCTCCGGGTGCTCCGGTTTCCTCACACAGTCCAAAGATGTGCAGGTGAGGTGAATTGGCCATGCTAAATTGTCCATAGTCCAGCAGAGGGAAATGGGTCTGGGTGGGTTACTCTCTGGAGGGTCGGTGTGGACTTGTTGGGCCGAAGGGCCTGTTTCCACACTGTAGGGAATCTAATCTAATCTTAGCTCCTTCCCTGAGTGAGTTCATGGAGGTGAACCATCAGACTCCTGACCCTGTGATGATGGGCAGAGGTTTGATGAGGCCAGCTAACCTCTTTCTCGGGAGTGCTGAGAAACCCCGATACTGAAATTATTGGAGCTGAGCCTGGTCTGAGCTGCTCTGCAGCAGGAGCCGGAACATTTGAGCTCAAAGGTTGTGGGAGGAAATCTCAGACACAAACACGACTGAGTGTCTCCTGCAGCACTGAGGAATGTAGCATGGCATGGCCTGATCAGGCCATTCAGCCCTGCTATCACTCCCAGCTGTGATGATAAACTGAGGCCACATCTGTCCTGTTAGATAGAGAAGGAATATCTCCCAGCCACTGGAAGCAGAGGGTGCCTCCCAATGCCCTGACTAATATTTAACCTTCACTAACTATCATTCAGCAAGGTGATCTGGCCATTGCTGTTTGCAGATGCTTGAATTTATATTGCGTCTGTTATCACCACAGAGCACCTCCAAGTGCTTTAAGCTAATGAGCTGCGTTAGCTATGCACTCACTGTCATGATGTGGAATCTGTAAAAACTGATTGCTTCACTCCCTGCATTACAACCTGTGGTTGTGTTACAGAAATACCTCATTGGCTGTGAGAGTTCAGAGACTTCGAGTTGAGTCTTGTCAGGACATCAGCAGAATTTGAACCACGTGATTGTGTTGATTTGTGCCTGGTCTCCATGTGCACTGATCACGAAAAGAGCTGGGGAAAGTTAGGGTGATGTTTATGGATAAAGAGGTACTTGAGTTTATTATTGGAAGGACAGAAAATGAAAGCAAAGCAATGATGGTGAGCTTCAGTCTCGCTGCTCAGCAGGATCACAGAGGACATCCAGATCAGTAAAAGCTGTCAGCCAACTCTCAGCTACAGGCTCCAGGTGGAATCAAAGATGCTGCATTTGTGCTGTGTTTCAAAATGTATATAAACTCCTTAAGAAGAGTTCAAGTGATAGTCAGCTGAACCTTTTTCCTTTGTTTTGGTTCTTAAATTACTTGCTCCCATCTCAGGGAGAGGCAGAGTTTAAATCAGCAGTTCCTCATTTTTAATGTACAAGAGTGACCTCAGAATGCGTGTGAAGGAGAACAGCATTAACGCCTCCAACACGTTGTCTGCTTACAGAGCAAACTGCACTCCCCAGTGTCCAGAGACAGTCTCTGCCATGATTAATGTCGGTCGCTATGTTGGATCATTGCAATACAAAGTCTGGAAGAAGATGCTGAACATTATCAATCCAGGTGTGTAACATATTGACAATGCATCTTTATCCAGCTGTAAAATTATCCCACTCTGTTATAATAGAACGAAAGGATAAACTCTATTAAGTCTTGCTGAAGCTGTACAAGTTGCTGGCAAGACCACGTTTGGATTATTTATTTTAGGGAAGGTATCATTTCATTGGAGTTAGCTCAGAGAAAATTCACTGGGATGATCCCTGGGATGGAGGGATTGTCTTATGAGCAAAGGTTAAATAGGTTGGGACTCTTACTGGGGTTTAGAAGTGTGAGAGGCGATCTCATTGAAACCTACAGGACTGTTAAGGGGCTTGACAGGGTCAGTGCTGAGGGAGTGTTCCCTCTCATGGGAGAGTCTAGGGCCAGAGGGAACAGTGTCAGAATAAAGGGGCGCCAATTTCAGACTGAGATGAGGAGGAATTCCTTCTCTCACAGGGCTGTGAGTCTATGAAACTCCTTACCACAGAGAACTGTGGGGGCCTGTCTGTATTTAAGACTGAGATAGAGAGATTCTCGGTCAGTTAGGGAAACATGGGTTACTGGGCAGCAGAATGGACCGGGAGCAATGTCGGATCAGCTGTGAACCTGTTGAATGGTGGAGAAGGTTTGAGGGGCTGAATGACTTCCTCCTGTATCTTTTGTTGTAATCTTAATGAACCTTTCTTTGGAAGATAAGCATGCACATTTTACCATTAAATACTAACTTCAATTTCAGCATTTCAATTTTCTAACAAATAATATATACGTTGAGCTGAGAATGGATTATTGGATGTATGGAAATCTGTGACAGTAACTCTCATTTTTAATCAAGCCAAGAGAATCAAACATCTCACCAGCTAAGAAGTGTGCCTGCTATTTGCCTGACTGTAGTATTAAGCTGACCCAGGCTGCTCGCAATCATCCTGGAGGCTTTAGTTGATGCTCTGCAAACCTCCGTTGCCATGACCACCAACTTCCATCTTTGTAACATTGTCCCAGTCCTGCTCAAATTCCATCTGTGTGCAGCTGAAACTCTCATCAGTGTGTGTGTTACCTCCAAACGTGACCATTCTAACTCTCTCTCTGTTTGGCTGCCTTTATCCCACCTTCCAAAATCCCACTGCCTGAAATCCTGCTGCCTCTATATGAGCTCCCACCAAATCCCGCTCACCATTCCCTCTGTGCTCACTCACCCACGCTGACTCTGGTCAAGTAATGCAGCAATTGTAACAGTTCACACAGAGTGAATCTCCATCAAACTGAAATATCAACCGACTCTCTGCTGATAGAGCCAGTGACAGGAACTGGCTTCCATGCTTGTTGACTTGCTGCTTCACCAGATGGTTGCCACTTCCAAATCCTTCCATTCCCCAGCTCCTCCTACCTCCCTCCAGCCTCCATGACCCTCCAGCCCCCATCACCCCCAGCCCCAGACCCCTCCAAGGTGTCTACGCACCAGGAATTCTGGCCTCTTGAGCATTCCCCCTCCAATTCCCATTGCTCTGTCTTTGTCAGCTGTACATTGAGCTGATGAGGACCTAACTTGGGAATTCCCTGCCAGAAACTCCTTGTCCTCCTTCAATCTTATCTCTTTGAACAAGTTTTGGGCCAAATATGCTCCTTGTTCAGCTCAATGTCAAGTGTAAACTTATTACACTCCTGTGATGGTACCAAGCTTAGATAAACTCAATTGTTATTGGAATAAGTAGGAATAGAAATGAGAAAAGTTATATGTTCACAAGTGATTGGCTCCTCTGGATTATTGTCCAGACAGGAGGAACACTTTCTATTATTCTGAGTGTCGCTGCTTGGGCCAGCACTTATTGATCATTCCTCATCACCCAGAGGGGAGGTAAGTCAACCACGTTCCCCTGGGTCTGGAGTCTCACATAGGTCAGACAAGGTAAGGAAGGTGGATTGCCTTCCCTGAAGGACATTTGTGTTATGTTTTTGGGACAGTTAACAATGATTACTTGGTTACTGTATGGCCACCTCTTATTCCAGATTTATTTATCAATTGAATTCAAATGTCACTGTCTGCCATGATGGGATTCAAACCTATGTCCTTTAGAACATGACCTGGAATTCTGGATTCTAGCCCAGTGACAGCCCCAGTACCTCTTCATGAACTCCTCCAGGACATGATCTGCTTTCCAGATCCCTGCAGCCTGTTATTAGACATATACATGTATGTGTGTGACCAGCAGTACTCTCATTTGACATTTAACACTTTATGAAGAGCTCAGCCTTAACTTCTCGTTCTCTGTCCCTTCAGCCTCTGTGACCCTGGACCCAAACACAGCAGCCCCTTGGCTCTCTCTGTCGCAGGATTTGACCATGATGGGATACAGCCCCAACAAACAACTGCTACCAGACAATCCAGAGCGGTTTGACTCCTGTGTTTCGGTGCTGGGATTGGAGGGGTACAGTTCAGGTCAGCACCACTGGGACGTGGACGTGAGGGGGCAGAGCAGTTGGTGTTTAGGAGTGGCCCAAGAATCCATCCAGAGGAAAGGAATCATCAAGGTGGATCCAGAGAATGGTTTCTGGGCCATTGGGCTGATGGATGGGAATGAATACTATGCGTGTACCTCACCTTGGCGCACGGAGCTCAGCATTAATCCCAAGATCATCCGTGTTTGTCTGGATTACAAAGCTGGACAGGTGTCTTTTTATAGCCTTGAAGACATGACCCTACTCTACACCTTCACAGACACCTTTACAGAGAAGCTATATCCTTATTTCTGTCCGTACCTCCTCCAAGACACTAATAACATTTCACTCATGAAGATCTATCCTCGGAAGGTGATTTTACAGGATTAATGCCGTTAGACTGGACACAGTCAAACGATTTCTCAAGCACTTGTTCTCCGGTGAAATTCCCAGTATTATCGCACTTTGGGCGAAGAGAGAGCAGCACTTAATTTCCCTTCAAACACAGAGTGCTACCTAAGGCTAAAGGACACCCTCGGTGTGTGTGTGGGTGTGAGTGTGTGTGTGTGTCTGTGTGTTGTGTGTGTCTGTGTGTGTGGGTGTATGTGTATGTGTGTATGTGTATGTGTGTATATCTGTGTGTATGTCTGTGTGTATGTCTGTGTGTTATGTGTGTGTGTCTGTGTATGTCTGTGTGTGTCTGTGTGTGTGTGTGTGTGTGTGTGTGTGTGTGTGTCTGTGTGTGTGTGTGTATGTCTGTGTGTGTGTGTGTGTGTAGCACACCTATCCTGCTCTCTGTCCCTCAACAGAATCCCATCAGAATGTAATGACAATGGATCCCATAAAGAAACCTTTAGAAATAGCTTAAATAGAATTGGAAAGAGGCCATGAGACCCACTAAACCTGTGCCAGCCCAGTAAATGATTGTAGTCCATTTACCCATCCTTTGCTAAAGAGCCTTTTCCTTTGGATACGTTCACTCTCTTCATTTCAAAGGGATTCTAATTGCATTGCTGAGTATTCTCTGACCTGATCTCATGCAGAATGTTTTATATTCTCTTAACCCTTCCCTTTGATCTGTACCCAATGGCATGAAATTTCTGATTTTTAATGCCAGATGACCAAATCTTGGGCCAGTTTAAATAGTTTCTCTAAGCTTATCTGGTCAGAGCCTTTCAAAATGTGAACTTCTCCATTTAGTTTTGTTTTAATTTAAAAAATCTAGCTTCCCTCCGTCCTCACCATTTGAACCTTTGACCTGGAATCGTCTTTCTCCAATATGTTTTTCCTAAAGTAAGGAAGCCAGACCTGGGCAAATATCCAATCTCTGGGCCCCTATTTATAAACCCTGTGTGAGAAAGGTCTGGAACTTGATGTTAGATGATCAAACCACTGCCACAGGTCAATTGGCACAAATTAATATTTTCCCATAAGAGACATCTGCTGGCAGAACATGGTAATATCAGAGGAGCAGGCAGAGACCATTCAGCCCCTCCTGTCAGCTCAAGACAAAAAAACTGCAGATGCTGGAATCCAAGGTAGACAAGCAGGAGGCTGGAAGAACACAGCAAGCCAGGCAGCATCTGGAGGTGGAGAAGTCAACATTTTGGGTTTTGAAGATGAGTCCTGACTTCTCCACCTCCTGATTCTGCCTGGCTTGCTGTGTTCTTCCAGCCTCCTGCTTGTCTGCCACCCATCTGCTCAGCAATTCAGTTACGTCATGGCTGATCTGCTCCTTAATACCATTCACCAGTTCTCCTGCAACTCTGGGAATCCAACAAAATTAAATGTCCATCTCAATCTCCAAACAGCTTCTAATCTGGATTCATTTACATTTGGTAATTCTTCCATCCGCGTTATCTGCCCCAGCCACCACCTCCCCCCGCCACCCCACCGGTGATCAGTTATTGATAACCAATGATTTGGACTCGAAATTCAACTGAGTACGGGCCCAACAACTCAAACTCTCCTCATAACACAGCTCTCCATACTTTATATTGACCAAGCTGGTCATATCCAGACAGCCTCCTGAAGGGATACTTGCACTGATCTGCACCTTTCCAGGGAAGCTGTCTCCCCTAGCTCCTCACCCCTGAATCCCCACCCTCCCTATGAGGAGAGGTTGAGTAGGTTGGGCCTGAACTCATTGTAGTTTGGCAGAGTGAAGCACCATGACGCATATAAGACCCTTAAGGTTTTGACAGGCTTGATATGGAGACAGTTGCTTTGAGAGAGTTTATACCAGAGGGTGTAACACACTTAAAAAGAGATGAGGAGAAATCTCCCCTATCAGAGGGAAGTGAATAGGTGGGAATTCCTTACTACAGAGGGCTGTTGAGACTGGGTCATTAATTATATCTAAGGCTGAGACTGACAGATTTTTAATCAGGAAGGGAATCAAGGGTTACAAGGAAAAGGGAGGAAAGTAGAGCTGATGATCAGCCATGATCTTATTGAATGGTGGAGCAGATTTGACGGGCTGAATGGCCTGGAAAAGTGCAGATTGGAGCAAGTATCCCTTCAGGAGGCCTTCTGGACGTGATCAGCTTGGTTGATACAGGGTATGGAGAGGCTGTCTTATGAGGAGAGTTTGAGTAGTTTGGGCCTGCACTCATTTGAATTTCAAGTCCAAGTCCGTGGTTAACAATATCTCATCATCTGCTCCAATGTTTCATGGCGCCCCATGGTCAGTGCTGAAAATATCACAATTTTGAGATGGTCATCAAACATCAGGAGCAGATAACTGTGAGGATTTGTGCACAGCCTGAGGTCAGAGCCATCTCCTGAAACACAGGCAGATCACACACAGGAACAGCACAGACCACATCAAACAGTACATTCACTGACAGTCTGCTCACAAAGTGATCAAGGGGCTTTAGTCACTTCAGGATAAAATGAATACAGCAATGTACCAGATTTGTAGCCGAGTGAAATGAGGCCTCATTTGTGGTTATCTGAGAGAAAGCTGTTTGTCCTGCGAATTGCTCTATCCCTGCCAATGCCACGATGCTAAGAGTGTTCCCTGTGGGGCAGGCTGGTCAAATGGTGATGACTGTTAGTTTGATGGAACAGGAATAGGATCTAATTGAGTCACGCTGGATGCTGGCTTCACTTTGAAAAGGCTTCTGTTTCAACATTGATTCAGAGTGACTGGAAAACTGGATATTAACCACAGTGACTCCTCATCTCATGGAGCACATTGAATGTTTCAAACGTGCAAAAGAGCTTCACAGAGACAAGGAGTGACCAAAAGAAAAGGAGCTTTGTATTTGTGTGTGAACAGAATGTGGGGCGTGGCTGGTTGGCCCAGCATTTATTGCCTGTCCCTAGTTGTCCCTTGAGAAGGTGGGGGTGAGCTACCTTCTTGAACCGCTGCAGTCCATGTGCTGTGGGTTGACCCACAATGCCCTTAGGGAGGGAATTCCAGGATTTTGACCCAGCAGCATGTGAAGGAATGGTGATATATCACCAAGTCCGGATGGTGAGTGCAGAGGAACTTAGTGAGGATGGTGTTCCCATGTATCTACTGCCCTTGCCCTTCTAGATGGAAGTGATTGTGGGTTTGGAAGGTGCTGTCGGAGGATCTTTGGTGAATTTCTGCAGTGCATCTTGTAGATAGTACACACTGCTGCTACTGAGCAGTGTATGCTATCTACAAGATGCACTGCAGAAATTCACCAAATTCACCAATTCACTGTCGGCGGGGAAGGGAGTGGATGCTTGAGGATGTGGTGCCAATCAAGCAGCTGCTTTGTCCTGGACAGTGTCAAGCTTCTTGAGAGTTGCTGGAGCTGCACCTATCCAGGCAAGTGGGGAGTATAGGGCAATCTCAATTATCCAAACGACACAGGCAGAGCATATTTTGTTTGGATAATCAAATGTTCAGATAACACAATTTACCCAAGCATCAAGACCTTGAGATCTTATTCGGATAATCTGAAATTTGGATAAATTGATGTTCGGATAACCGAGGTTGTACTGTATTCCATCACACTCCTGACTTGCCTCAGAGAATGGTGAAACTTTGCAATTCATTGTCTCAGATGACTGTGGAGTCTTAGTCACTGAGGATAGAGATCAATACATTTCTGGTTTCTAATGTCACCAAGGGATATGGAGATGGTTTGGGATTATGACATTGAGGTGAATGATCTGCCTGATCCAGAATGACCGAGCAGGATTGAGGGGCTGAATGGACAACTCCTGCTTGTATTTCCAGTGTGGCTATCCCACTGCTGATTGGGTGGTGGAATTAGGAAGCAAAGTGTGGATATGTCAGGCAGGTAACCAATACTGGGTGCTATACTTTAAGAAGCTTTTCAGTGAAGAAGGGCTGAGAGGAGTGAAGTGATTCAGAGAGGTGGCCCCCTGATATCAGAATAGGGAATGACTCTTATCCATCTCGGGAAACGAGGAATGCTCCAACCGGCAGGGTCAGGAAGCAGGGCCATGGATGGGGGCAGGGTGAGTACGATCAGGTAGGGTGGGCTGAACTATGCAGAGCTTTGAAACTGAAGGCGACAATATTGAAAGGGGTGTTATTAAATCAACACAAAGAGCCAATATCCAGGGGCTTCCCTTTTGTGGTGCCACTGTGGCTGTCTCCCAATTTTTATTTACAACAATTTCATAGTTAAAAAGCACAGGAGGAGACACTTTGGCCCGTCAATCCCACCTACATTTATCCATCTAATCCTGTTTCAATTCTATGGCTCCATCTCACACTCTCCCAACTTGTGAGAATTTTTATCCTGAATACCAGGTTTCAGTAGATCTCCACGTACTTTCCATTTGAATGTCACTCTAATGACCTGAGTCTTTCCAGTTTGTTCCCATTAGGTGGAATTGCAACGCGTTTCATCTCGATCCAATGTCCTGAGGAGTGAGGCAGTGAACACAGAGAGATGACCAGGCCACACTCTCCGTGATCCACCTCAGTCTTGTTTTAAAACAAAAAATACTGGAGAAACTCAGCAGATCAGGCAGCAGCTGTGGAGAGAGAAACACAGTTAACGTTTCAAGTCCTGTGAGCCTCCATCAGCATTTGTCAGATGCTGTGAGAGCTGTTGAGTTTCTCCAGTATTTTCTGATTTAGTTGCAGAGCTGCAGCATCTGCAGTATATTATATTCTCTCCCTTGTTTCTGTGATGCTGGGTTTACACAGCCCTGATTTTCATACCATTGGTATACTTTATGTTTGAATCTTCACTTGCTCTTCGGGCTCAGGAATTTCTCCTTCTTTGGGATTGGACTGAAAGTGTGGCCATGTTTTTGGGAATTGCACTGTCTTGGTGAGTTGCTGTTGCATCTGGAAGCCAGAAGGTGGCAGGTTCAAATCATGCTCCAGGCCATCTCTGCCTGAGTCTAACTACCGGGGCTCGTGTGGCCTGTGGGTGGGTGTCTGGGCCCAGCAAGGGTCATGGTAGAGGTCAAGTAACAGGAAAGTTGTCTGGCTGTAAAACATTACCCACAAGCAAGGAGTTGTACCATGGAGCAATCAGATATGGTTGGAACGTAAAACCACCAGAAGGGAATCACATTCTGTGATCTAAACACGTCCTCATTTGGATGTGGGAAGGATGTAACAGGGTGTGTTTAGGAGCAGAAAGCAAAGGGATCCTGGTATTGTCTGCAGGATGCCCCTGAAACTAAGTTCCCGTTCATTGCTGTGCTCTGTGGGACCTGTTCAATCTCAGCCAGTTTCTCGAGAATTCTGAAACATATTCTTTCTGAGCATGTCCTTGGTTTAGTTAGAAAGGTTAATGTTCCTGTGATTGTTGCAGGTCAGTAATACCTCAGGCAGAGCCTTCTCACTGTGATATTTGTTCTCCTTTATTGAAGCTCCATGAGACCGTGACAGGGTTACGACAAAGTGGGAAAGCAACTGCTCCCACAATGAGGCTCTGGAACAAGCAAAGTCCCCAAAGTGGACAAAGTTTGTGAATTATACAAATTAAAATAAAGATTGATTTTATTTCATTGTTGTCTGGCTGTTTACAGAATCTATTCTACCTTTATCCTCACTCTTTCCACACACGCAGTCTACAGCACAGTCCATCCAGTACAACTCGGCAATGGTGCTCCACACCAACATCCTCCCAGCTTCCATCATTAAACATTAACAGCACATTGGAATACATGTGTGTGTGTGTCTGTGTGTGTCTGTGTGTGTGTGTGCACTTATGACTGTGCAAATCTGTCTCTGTGTGTCTGTTTGAGTGATTATGTGATTATGTCTGTGTGTCTGTATGTGTATCTGTGTTTGTGCATCTGTCTGAGTGTGTGGTTACGTGTGTGTCTGTGTCTGTGTGTGTGTGTGCTTGTGTCTGTTTGTATAAATCTGTCTTTGTGTATGTGTGAGTGTGTGTATCTGCCTGTATGTTTGTGTGTGTGTGTGTGTCTGCCTGTATGTTTGTGTGTGTGTGTGTGTGTGTGTGTTTCTTGTGTATGTGTATTTCTTTGCTCCCATGTACAATTTATATTAGCCCTTTCTCCAATTTCAGTCTTAGCTTTCTTTACTAGCAATCTCCTCTGTAGTCCCTTCTCCTCGAGCTCTTTCTCCTCCCCCCCCCCCCATCTGTCCTTCTGCTAGTTTGCTACTAACTGTCTCCTTTCCCTTTGTTCTTCCTCCACTGTCACCCTCCCCTCTGGTCTCCTCATTCGCCAGCATCCTTCTGTTTCAATTTCTCTGTTTGTCCTTCGCTCTCTCTCTGTCCACACTCTCAGTTGCCCCTTGTGCTTTTTACACTTCACTCTCTCAGGGATGTGGCTGTTGCCGATTGGGCCACCATTTCTTGCTCTAGTTGTTGCCCCTGAATGGAGTGTCTCACTTGTCAGAGGGCCATGAGGAGTCAGCCCCGATGCTGTGGGTCTGGAGGCACATCAAGGCCAGACTGGGTAAGAACAGCAAATATTCCTTCTTGAAGGAACCAGAGAATTTTTGCAGCAACTGATGGTGGTTGCCATGTCAACCATTGAGAATAATGAGAACCAAAACAAACTGGGACATTCCAATCAGTCGTTTCTCTGCCATTTCTATCTCTTGCCCCTCCCCCGTCGAGACATAACGGTTCCCTCCTGTCCTTGTGTCAAGCTGACATCATGCTCTCATTGTATTAATTATACAACTTCAAATAAATAGGGATTTTATTTCAATGTTGTCTGGGTGTTTAGAGAATCTATTCTATCTTTGTCCTCACTGTGTCCACAGACAGAATCTATACCACAGCCCATCCAATGTCAGCGGGTGTGCCCCATTAAAGACCATAACCTCGGTATCTCTCTCCCTCCTTTCAGAACCTGCTTAAAGCCTGCCTATTCGACCACGGTATGAATCATCTGTCCTAATGCCGTCATCTTAAATTCAATGTCAAATTTTAATCAGAACATAACTTATTCAGATTTAGATGGTTTTGGCTGCAGAGTGTATAGAATTTATGATAAAATATTCCTGGTGCCTTTACTTCCTTCATTTCCCAGGAGTGAGTCTGCAGCTGTCCAAGGCATTGGCCTGTTCTCATCAGCTATGTCTGATGCTGCAATTTGCTGCAAAGCCCTTATCTGTATTCAGCCGCTGAGCTCAGACAGATCACTCCCAGTACCAGCCGCAGTCAGGCACTCAGCAGCATCATAGTCACTCATTAACAGCAGCCAGGAGCATTGAGCAAATCAAGAATACACACACACACACAAACAGACAATCCTGCACACTGCTACATAGGCAAACATATCATTTACATGCACAAACACACACTGACACACAGACACACATACACAGACATCCACACTGACACATACACATGCAGCATTTACATGGGAACACCACCCCCCTGCAAGTTCCCCTCCAAGCCATTCACCATCCTGACTTGGAAATAAATCACCATTCCTTCAGTGTCGCAGGGTCAAAATCCTGGAATTCCCTCCCTATGGGCATTGTGGGTCTACCTACAGCATGTGGACTGCAGTGGTTCAAGAAGGCAGCCTATCCCCATTTTCTCAAGGGGCAACTAGGGACAGGCAATAAAGGCTGGGCCCAGCCAGTGTTACTCAGATCTGTGAATGAATAAACATATAAAATAGAATCTTAAACACAGAGGAATATACAAACAATCCCACAAAGGAATACATAAACAATTTCACACACTATAATAGACAACACATACAATGGAATATGAAATCACACACGGAAATGTGCAAACAAGTCCCACTGCAATGATTTGAGCATGAAATTTAAATCTGACCCTCCAATCCAGAGTTGAGGGGATGCTGCATTGCCAAAGGTCTAGTGTTAATGGCTTCTGATCCAAAACAATTACACTTGATGACATATGCCAATGACCAGTCACAGCTTCATGAAGAGACAGAAACGTTATGGATCCGAGTTAGTCAATACATCAGACAGAAACTGCTGGAGAAACTCAGCAGGTCTGGCAGCATCTGTGGAGAGAAACAGAGTTAATATTGTGAGTGCCCAATGACTTCAGAACTGAAAGAAGCTGGATTGCTAGTATTTTGTGATGCTATTAACAGAAGGGGGAGGAGGAGCAAGTGGAACAGATAATGAAGGTGCACAAAGTAAAAGACAAAGGTAATAATGATGCTGGTAAAGGAGGAATAGAGATCTAAAATAGGTGTAAATGATCAGTGGGAAAATAGGTCCACCCTGCTAGGGCAAAGCGAACAAGATAGAAACAAGACCCAGCCAGGGATGATGTAGGACGTAAGTAAAATAGAGGACAGAGGTCATCCATTTGTGGGTCTCAATATTGAGATCTAAATGCCATAACGTTATGAGGGAATATTGTATAAATTAGTTGCTTTCACTATAACTGAAAAGGTTAAGTCTTGATATTAACAAAGTTGTCAAGATATCAGCAGGAAAAGATAGGGTAGATAGAGACAAATTATTTCCACTGGTCAAGGATTCCTGAACTAGAGGCATAGTCCGAGAATTAGGGCCAGACCATTCGGGAGAGATGTCAGGAAGCATTTCCACACACAACGGGTGGGAGAGGTTTGGAATTCTCTTCCAAAAGGGCAGTGGTTGCTGGGTCAGTAGTTAATTTTAAATCTGAGCGAGATAATTTTTTGTTGAACAAAGTTATTAGGGATATAGACTTGGGCCACAGATCAGCCATGATCTCATTGAAAAGTGGAATAGGTCTGAGGGGCTGAATGGCCTCCTCTTGCTCCTATTGCCCAAGTGCAAAATGAGGTATTATGTCCCCCCGGGCACCCCCCTTCCCCAGCTTGCATTGCAGCAAAAGGATCACTATTTTCCAGCAGCTTCTGAGGAAGGGTCACTGGCTCAAAATGTTAATTCTGTTTTTCTCTCCACAGATGCTGCCAGACCTGTTGAGTCTCACCAGCATTCTCTTTTTTTCATTTCAGATTATGTATTTGGTTTTCATTATCCAATATACATGCTGGGTAAAGTTTAACATTACTCTTTAACAGAAACTGTTTTTTTATCCTCTCTGTCCCATTTCCACCTACCCTGCATTTGTGTAGCCTACATAATCTTTATGATCAGGTCTTTTACTGGTTTGTCTGTGAGTTGTTGTTGGCTGTTTGTCTGGTTGCTACACATTCCCGAAGAGACAAACGTTCTCCCAGAAACACGATTTAGTTTGTGACAACACTCTGGATGCAATCATCCCGTTATCCTTGCTGCAGGAAAATAGCTCCATGTCCTCCTTCGCTGGCATCTCATTGCCTGATGAGTTCACCTCTGCAGTACACCTCAGAGGGCCATCAGTCTGTAAAATTCTTTACAGTGGAGGGCTGTCAAGACTGGGTCATTCAGTATATTCAAGGCTGAGAGAGAAAGATTTTTAATCAACAGGGGAATCAGGAGTTATGGGGAAGATACGTAAAATCTCCCAGAAATACTGGAGAACAAAGGATCTTATGAAAATTAGGAACCAAAATAAATTAG
The DNA here is from genome assembly GCF_047496795.1 of Chiloscyllium punctatum. NCBI lineage: Eukaryota > Metazoa > Chordata > Chondrichthyes > Orectolobiformes > Hemiscylliidae > Chiloscyllium > Chiloscyllium punctatum. The sequence continues at coordinate 4,280,245 of NC_092749.1, forward strand.
GATTCATAAAATTGAGATAAAAAGCGTGGCTGGTCAGGCAGTATCCGAGGAGTAGGAGAGTCGACATTTCAAGCATAAGCTCTTCATCACATTCCTCATGAAGAGTTTATCTTCTGCTCCTCGGATGCTGCCTGACCTGCTGTGCTTTTCCAGCACCACACGTTTGACCCTGATCTCCAGCATCTGCAGTCCTCACTTCCTCCTTCATAAAATTAATATCAATAAGTATGGAGATGGTACTCAAAACATTAACTGGATTGAAGGTTGTTAAATTCCCAAAGACTAGATGCCATGGAAATCAGAGTGTTGAAGGTGGGGAATTTGGAGATGGTGGATACATTGGATCATATTTCAAAATTCAAAATCTTGGAGTAGTCTCTGCAGATCGGAAAGAAATACGTAACTGCGCTATTTAAAGAGTGAGGGCGAGAGAGAATGGAATAGTACAGACCTGTTAGCTTGATGTCTTCAGCAGGAAAATGGTAGATGTGATAAAAGATGTGATAACTGGGTATTTAAAACAATTGATCAGTCAACGTGGATTTACAAAAAGTAAATTATGCTTAACAAATTTGCTCGGGTGTTATTAAGGATGTTACTTGTATCATAGAGAAAGCAGAACTAGTGAATGTGGGGCATTTGGATTTTCAGATGGCTTTTGATAAGGTCTCAAACTAAGAGGTTAGTAAATAAAATGAAAGCACATGGGACCGGGATTCATGTACCAGCTAGCATTGCGAATTAATTAACAGAGACTAGGATTATTCTCAGGATGTGAGGTAGTGAGCAAGCAGGAGGTCACAGCACTTCACAATCTGAATCAATGATTTGGATGTCAATTCCTATCGTAGTGTTTCTAAATTTACAGAAGACAGTAAACAGGGAGGGGATTGAAGTTGTGAGGAGATGAAGAGGAGCTTCAGGAGAACTTTGAGTGGGTTAAGTGTATGAGCTAAATAGAATACCATGTTAAGAACTGTGAGGTTATTCACTTCAGACATAAGACACAGAAAGGCAGAATATTGAGGAGTATGACTGTTCAAAGGGATGAGTAGGCAGAGGGCAGATGATGAACACAAAGGGACTGGTGGTCTGAGGTGCACTTATTTTAATGTGAGAAGTGTAGAAGGTAAGGCAGCTAAATTAGGGCTTGGATTAGTACCTGGGAGTATGATGTTATTGCTATTACTGAGACTTGGTTCAGGGAAGGGCATGACTGGGGACTAAATATCCCAGGATATCAATGCTTCAGGAGGAATAGAGAGGGAGGTAAAAGGGGTGGAGGAGTTGCATTACTGGTCAGAGAGGATATCACAGCTGTGCTGAAAGAGGGCACTATGGCGGACACAAACAGTGAAGCATTGTGGGTAGAGCTCAGGAATAGGAAGGGTGCAGTAACAATGTTGGGGTGTACTGCAGGGCTCCCAACAGCGAGTGTGAGGTAGGGGTACAAATATGTAAACAAGTTATTGGAAAGATGTAGGAGCAACAGGGTGGTGGTGATAGGAGATTTTAATTTTCCCAACATTGATGGGGCCATACTGGACCTGGTGTTGGGGAATGAGCCCGGCCAGGTGGTTGAAGTTTCAGTAGGAGAATGCTTTGGGAATAGTGATCACAATTCCTAAGTTTTAGAATACTCATGGACAAAGATGAGAGTGGTCTGAAAGGAAGTGTGCTAAATTTGGGGTAGACCAACTATCGAAAAATTGGCCAGGAGATGGGGAATTTAGATTGGGAGCAGCTGTTTGAAGGTAAATCCACATTTGATATGTGAGAGGCTTTTAATGAGAGGTTGATTAGAGTGCAGGATAGACGTATTTCTGGGAAAATTAGGGATAGAAAGGGCAAAATTAGGGAACCTTGGATGACAGGTGAAATTGTGAGATGAGCTAAGAGGGAAAAGGAAGCATGCATATAGTCTAGGCGACTGAAAACAGACCTGAAAAATGTGTTGCTGGAAAAACGCAGCAGGGCAGGCAGCATCCAAGGAGCAGGAGAATCGACGTTTCGGGCATAAGCCCTTCTTCAGGACAAACCTTTGGAAGAATATTGGGAATGTAGGACCAATCTGAAACAAGGAATTAAGAGGGCCTAAAGGGGTCATGAAATATCTTTCGCAAGCAGGGTTAAGGAAAATCCCAAAGCCTTTTATTCATATATAAGGAGCAAGAGGGTAACTAGAGAAAGGGTTGGCCCACTCAAGGACAAAGGAGGAAAGTTATGTGTGGAATCAGAGAAAATGGGTGAGATTCATAATGAGTACTTTGCATTGGTATTCACCGAGGAGAGGGACATGAGCTTGAGGTTAGGGATAGATGTTTGATTACTCTAGGTCAAGATGGCATAAAGGGGGAGAAGTGTTGGGTATTCCAAATGGCAATGAGGTGGAGGTCCCCAGGTCTGGATGGGATCTATCCCAGGTTACTGAGGGAAGTGGGAGAGGAAATAGATGGGGCTTTAAAAGGCTGGGATAATCCAGGTGATTACAGACAGGCAAGCCTGATGTCAATTGTAGGGAAGCTGCTGGAAAAGATACTGAGGGGTAGGATCTATTCCCATTTGGAAAACAAAGGATTATCAGTGATAGGCAGCATGGTCTTGTGCAGGAAGGTAATGTCTTATCAACTTTATAGAATTCTTTGAGGAAGTGACAAAGTTGATTGATGAGGGAAGGGCTGGAGATGTCATATAAATGGACTTCAGTAAGATGTTGATAGGCTGATAGCGAAGGTGAAGCCGGTGGGGTCCAGGGTGTTCTAGCTAGATGGATGGAGAATGGGCTGGGCAACAGGAGACAGAGAGTAGTAGTGGAAGGGAGTTTCTCAAAATGGAGACCTGTGACCAGTGGTGTTCCACAGGGACCCGTGCTGGGACCACTGTTATTTGTAATATATATAAATGATCTGGAGAAAGGTATAGGTAGTCTGATTAGCAAGTTTGCAGATGACATTAAGATTGGGGAAGTAGCAGATAGTGAAGGGGTCTGTCAGAGAATGCAGCAGAATATCGATAAATTGGAGAGTTGGGCAGAGAAATGGCAGATGGAGTTCAATCTGGGCAAATGCGAGGTGATGCATTTTTGAACATTCAATTCTAGAGCTAACTATACAGAAAAGGGAAAAGACCTGGGGCAAATTGATATATAGATAAACCTGGGCGCTCAGGTCAATTGTACCCTGAAGGTGGCAACACAGGTCGATAGAGTGGTCAAGAAGGCGTACGGTGTGCTTTCCTTCATCGGACCAGGTATTGAGTACAAGAATTGGCAGGTCACGTTACAGTTGCATGAGACTTTGGTTCGGCCACATTTGGAAGAATGTGTACAGTTCTGATCACCACATTACCAACAGGATGTGGATTTTTGGAGAGGGTGCAGAGGAGGTTCATCAGGCTGTTGCCTGGTATGGAGGGCGCTAGCTATGAGGAGAGGTTGAGTAGATTAGGATTATTTTCATTAGAAAGACAGAGGTTGAGGGGGGACCTGATTGAGGCCTACAAAGTCATGAGAGGTATAGGCAGGATGGATAACAAGAAGCTATTTCCCAGAGTGGGGGACTCAATTACTAGGGGTCAGGAGTTCAAAGTGAGAGGGGAAAGGTTTAGAGGAAATATGCATGGAAAGATCTTTACGCAGAGGGTGGTGGGAGCCTGGAACGTGTTGGCAGTGGAGGTGGCAGAAGCGGGCACTATAGCATGATTTAAGATGTATCTAGACAGATACATGAATGGGCAGGGAGCAGAGGGACACAGATCCTTAGAAAATAGGTGACAGGTTTAGACAGAGGATCTGGATCAGTGCAGGCTTGGAGGGCCGAAGGGCCTGTTCTTGTGCTGTAATATTCTCTGTTCTTTGAAATCTATACATTTCAGGAGACTAATGGTATAGGATTTTAGATTTCTGAGCAACGTTAGGCCATTTGGCCCATCAAGTCTGCTCCACTATTCAACTGTAGCCGACATGTTCCTCAACCCTGTTCTCTTGCCTTCCTGCCGTAACCCTTGACCCCTTTATGAATGAAGAACCTATCATCATGGGAATACAGAGACAGCATGGGCTTAGTGGAATCAGGGCAGATGATCAGCCACCCTCCTGTTCAATAGCAGGACAGGGCTCCTCCCCCTCCTGATGATTCTCTGAAATGATGATGTCGCTGTTGTCACTGGTCCATTTCCTGGAAGACTGAGATCAAGCTGTACTCAGTCACCAGAGGGAACATCCCTGCTCAGACCCGAAGATATCAACGTAGCAACAGGAAGCAGCCTGGACCACATCCAGTTTGCTGCATGTGTTAGAGATTAAATCAGTTACTCTCGAAACAGCATGGAATGTGATCAATCTAAATGACATCAGCCCCTTGTATTCAGGCTCAGAATTAACCTGTAAGAATCATAGAACCCCCTCCAGTACAGAAAGAGGTCATTCAGCCCATCATGCCTGCACTGACCCTCTGAACAGCATCCCACCCAGCCCCCTCCCCTTTCCCAAGGCTAATTCACCTGACCTGCACATTTTGGACTGGGCATAGCAACCAGAGCAAACCCACACAGACATGGGAAGAACGTGCAAACTCCACACAGACAGCCCCCTTGAGGCTGGAATTGAACCCAGGAGCCTGGTGCTGTGAGACAGCACTGCTAACCACTGAGCCACTGTGCCATCCTAAAGAGGGTGAGGTATGTTTCCCCAAACCACAGGGGCGAGATGGGAGGCATCATACTTGCAACCAAACTGATTCAGCTGTCACAGGAACATAGAAACAGGGGTAGGACATTCAGCCCCTCAAACCTGCTCTACTGGCAGCACGTTGGATCTGTGGTTAGCATTGCTACCTAACAGCACCAGGGACCCAGGTTCAATTCCAGCCTCAGGTGACTGTGTGGGGTTTACACATTCTCCCCGTGTCTGTGTGAATTTCCTCCGGGTGCTCCAGTTTCCTCCCACAGTCCAAAGATGTGCAGGTCAGGTGAATTGGCCATGCTAAATTGCCCGTAGTGTTCAGGGATATATAGGTTAGGTGTATTAGTCAGGGGTTAAATGGAGGGAAATGGGTCTGAGTGGGTTACCCTTTGGAGGGTCAGTATGGACTTGTTGGCCCAAAGAGCCTGTTTCCACACTGTAGGGATTCTGTTCAATGAGGTCATGGCTAATTTGTGGCCTAACACCATATCCCTTCCTTTGTTCCACATCCCTTAATACCTTTATTAACAAAAGATGATCTCTCTCAGATTTCAAAATTAGCAACTGATCCAGCATCCCTTGCCCTCTGTGGAAGAGAGTTCCAAACTTCTCCCACCCTTTGTGTGTAAAAGTACTTCCTGACATCTTTCCGGAACATTCCGGCCCTAATTCTCAGACTATGCCCTTAGGTCTAGAATCGGTAACCAGTGGAAATGGTTTATCTTTATGTAGCCTGTCTTTTCCTGCTAATATCTTGACAACTTTATAGGTGCGCCATCGAGAGCATTCTGTCTGGATGTATCACTACCTGGTATAGTAACTGTACCATTCAAGATCGGAGCCGGTTACAGAGAGTGGTGAACTCGGCCCGGACAATCACAAAGGCCAACCTCCCATCTATAGAATCCATCTACCAGGCCCGCTGTCAAGGAAAGGCCGCCAGCATTCTCAAAGATCATTCCCACCCTGGCAATGTTTTTCTACAACCTCTACCATCGGGGAGAAGGTACAGAAGCCTGAACACATGCACCAGCCGGTTTCAAAACAGTTTATACCCTACTGTTGTTAGAATACTGAATGGACTCACAAACTCTTAACATTCGCCTGTAACTGTGTTTTTGTTTTTGCCGCTTTTTACCTATTATTTACTTATCTATGCGACTTAACTCAGTGATCTGCCTGTGCTGCATGCAAGACAAAGCTTTTCACTGTGACTCGGTACCTGCAACAATAAATTCAGTTCAATATCAGCCCTTACCTTCCAAATTCTAGTGAAAATAGGTCTAATTTGTCCAATTTCTCCTCATAACCCCTGAAGTGCAGGTCTCATTCTTGTAAACCTGCAGTGTACTCCCTCCAAGGTCAATCTTTTCTTCCAAAGGTGTGGTGCACATATCTGCTCATGGTGCTCCAAGTGGGGTCTACCCAGGGTTTTGCATAGTTACAGTGTAACTTCTGCATCCTTGTACTCCAGACCTTGAGATATAAAGACCTGCATTCCATTAGCCTTCTTGATTATTTTCTACGCCTGATTATGACATTTTAAAGATCTACACACCTGAATCCCCAAGTCTATTTGGAAACACACTCTGTAGAACTTCATGTCATCGAGGAAGTCCCCTGATCTCTCCTTTATCACTCCAAAATGGATAACCTCACACTTACTGACATTGAACTCCATCTGTCACAGTTATGCCCATTCCCTGAGTCTATCAATATCCATTTGTCGGTTTATGGTATCATTTATGCTGCTGGCTAATTTTGTGTCATCAGCGAATTTGGATAATTGACTTTCTATGCCAGCATCCAAGTCATTAGTAAACAATGTGAAGACATTGGTGAGACCACATTTGGAGTACTGCATGCAATTCTAGCTGCCCTGTTTTATGAAGGATGTTATTAAATTGGAAAGGGTGCAAAAAAGATTTCTGAAGATGTTGCTGGGAATACAGGGTTTGAGCTACAGGGAGGAGCTGAATAAGCTGCGACTATTTTCCCCGGAGCGTCGGAGATTGAGAGGTGACCTTGTAGAGGTTTTTAAAAACATAAAAGGTGTAGATAGGTCTTTTCCCCAGGGGATGGGAGTCCAGAACTATAGGACATAGGTTTAGGGTGAGAGGGGAATGATATAAAAGGAACCTAAGGGGCAACGTTTTCACACAGAGGGCGGTATGGAATGAGGCTGCCAGAAGAAGTGGTGGAGATGGGTACAATTACAACATTTAATAGACATTTGGACAGGTACATAAATTGGAAAGATTTAGAGGGATATGTTCAAGCACTGACAAATGGGTATGGCTTGGTTTAGGAAATCAGGTTGGCATGGACGAGATGGGCTGAAAGGCCTGTTTCCATCCTGTATGACTCTATTAGGGAGAATGGTGTCTGAGATTAATGTCGAGGGAATTACTGGGCCAAGGAACAGTGATTGTCACAGAGACAATACTGATTCCAAGCAAAGCAATATTTGTATTCATTCACAGCATGTGGGTGTCACTGGCTGGGCCCAGCATTTATTGCCCCGTCCCTAGTTGCCTCTTGAGAAGGTGGGGGTGAGCTGCCTTCTTGAACCACTACAGTCCATGTGCTGTGGGTTGACCCACAATGCTCTTAGGGAGGGAATTCCAGGATTTTGACCCAGCAGCATGTGAAGGAACGGCGACGTATTTCCGGGTCAGGATGGTGAGTGGCTTGGTGGGAACTTGCAGGGGATTGTGTTCCCATGTATCTGCTGCCCTTGTCCTTCCAGGTGGAAGTGGTCATGGGTTTGGAGCTGTCTAAGGATCTTTGGCGAATTTCTGCAGTGCAGCTTATAGGTAGTACACACTGCTGCTATTGAGCGTCGGATGGGGTGGGGGGCAGTAGATGTTTGTGACTGTTGTGCTAATCAATTATAGGAAGGATGTGTAAGCTTTGGAAAGGGCTCAGAGGAGATTTATCAGGATGTTGCCTGGTATGGAGGGAAGATCTTATGAGGAAAGGCTGAGGGACTTATGGCTATTTTCATTGGAGAGAAGAAGGTTGAGAAGTGACTTAATCGAGACGTATAAGATAATCAGAGGGTTAGGTAGGGTGGACAGTGAGAGTCCTTTGCCTCAGATGGTGATGGCTAGCACAAGGGGCATAGCTTTCAATTGAAACCACTGCCGATTGTCATAAAACCCATCCGGTTCACTAATGCCCAATAGGGATGGAAACTGGGCTGGCCCACATGTGACTCCAGACCTGCAGCTCTCTGGTTAACTCTGAAGCATCATCTGGGATGAGCAATAAATGCTGGCCCAGCCAGCCACACCCTCATCCTGTGAGTGAATTTTTTTAAAACCCCTCTGGTCCTAGACTCTCCCTTGAGGAGAAACACCCTCTCAGCATTGACCCTGTCACACTCCTTAGGAATCCTGTGGGTCTCAATGTGATCACCTCTCATTCCCCTAAACTCCAGTGAATGGAGTCCCAACCTGTTTAGCGTTTGCTCATAAGACAATCTCTCCATCCTAGAGATCATCCCAGTGAAACTTCTCTGACCCGCCTCCAATGAAATGATATCATTCACTTAAATTTGGCACCAAAACTGCTCACAGTACTCCATATGTGGTCTCCCCACCACCTTGTTGCATGCTTTTGAAAGTCAAGGAGCAAAGATTAGATTCTCTCTTGTGATCATTGTTGGGAATGTATGTGGTACAAAAGTTATTTGCTGCTTTTCATCCCAAATCTGGACATTGAACAAATCTTACTGCACTTGGATTTGGGCTGGCTCTTTTTAAATTCATTCCCAGGATAAGGGCAACGTTGGCTTGGCCATCACTAATTGCCTGTCACACGGTTTAGAGTCAATTACATTGCTGTGGGTCTGGAGTTACATGTAAGTCAGGCCAGATAAGGATGGCAGTTTCCCCAAAGGACATCAATGAACCAGGTGGAGTTCATTCTGAAAATTGACAATGGTTTTGTGATCATCATTAGATTCCTAACTCCAAATTTTTATTGATTCCAAATTCCACCATCTGCCATGGTGTGATTTGAATCTCAGTCCCCAGAACATTGCCTGGGTCTCTGGATAATATCACTAAGACCATCACCTCTCCACTTCAGTATCTAAGGAATTATGGATGGTGCTGAACATCGAGAAACACAGTAGAAAATCACACAACACCAGGTTAGAGTCCAACAGGTTTATTTGGAAGCACTAGCTTTCATAGCGCTGCTCCTTCATCAGGTGGTTGTGGAGTATATTATAGTGGAGTATATATAAGTTCTTATTATCCACAACCATCTGATGAAGGAACCATCCAAAAGCTGGAGCTTCCAATTAAACCTATTGGACGATAACCTGGTATTGTGAGATTTTTAACTTTGTCCACCCGAGTCCAACGCCGGCTCCACCACATCAGGAAAAAAGGAGTGTGCATAGGCCACTCAGCCCCTCAGACCTGGTCTACTTCAGTGTAAAGTCTACACCATCTCAAATGGCCATGAGGGCTGCTTTCTCATTAGACAGGTACGGTTTGGTGCTGGTTTAACGCAAGGGTCACCATGCCTCCAATCAACTGCACTAACTGACCCCCGCCAGTCTGTCTACCATTTAACTAGATCATGGTTAGTTTGATAAACCTCAATGTCATCTTTCTACATTATGAGCCCACCACTTAACTCCCCTGGACCCAAGAATCTGAAAAGGCCTGGGGCAAGAGGTTAATTTGGGTTTCTTTTTCTGAGGGGATTGTGATGTGCAGGAAATGGTTGATTTGTCACTCTCACATCCTTCCCACTGACCAGGTTGTGGTTCTGACTGAGTTGGCTCAGGGGATGATGAGTGGAGAGCAGGAAGGGGAAGGGGCAAGGCTTGGGTCTGCTGAGGGTTAATGCCCCAAAACCCAACCTTCCATCCAGTGGCCAATCAGTGTTCAGCTTGCCTGTGATCCAATGAGGTGGTGGAGAAGTGATGTAATGAGAGGGGCTGGAGTTGAGCAGTTGATTCCGACATGACAGAATCCTCTTCTGCTCTTTGACAGGTTCAGGGCTGTGGTAAGTACAGACAGAACAAAGCAAGCAGCAAGGGCTTGGAACACATCACTCGATCTTCAGTCAAGTGTGACCAGCCTCTGCCACTGCAGTAATGACGATTATCTGAAATCTGAATATGTATTTATATTTGATAATAACTGGATGATTTTCTTTTATTTAAAATTAATTTAAAACGGGTTTCTCTGCTTTGAGCAGTGAAAATTGATTTTTGCATTGTTGAATATTTATGGTTGAGATTTTTTTAGTCAGTAATTCGGCAGAGGCGTTGATCAAGTAAAATGCTTTTAAAAGAAAATCAGAGACATGATCCATTGAGATTTTGTGTTCAATATGCAGAATTGGAATGAATTCTGGAAGGTTAATTATATTGTGTGTTGGGAATACGCCAGGGCGGAAGACAAGATTGTGGCATATTTCAATAATTAATGTCTGCTCTCAGAGGAGATTCCTAGCTTAACACTTCTTTTAAAAAAGGAGATTTAGTTTAATTTTTGTTGAAGGATAATGAGTCAGTGAATTAGGCAAATAAGAACAGTCTAGGTATCTGTGTGTCTATGTCTAGCTGTGTACGTGTCTGTCTGTATGTGTCTGTGTATCTGTGTGTGTGTGTCTACATGCCTGTGTAAATTGTGTATATGTATTCGCCTTTGTTTGTGTGTGTGTCTGTCTGTTATCTAAGCTGTCTGTGTGTGTCCAGTGTGTGTGTGTGGCTAGTGTGTGTATTGTCTATTTGTGACCTGCAATGAGGACAATTTCTAAAATGTAATCTTAATCTCCTGCTCTGACTCCTGCAAATCCTCATGCTGCCTGAGCCAGCCATCCTGTGACATCTCGTTTAACTGTGCGCTGGTGCCTGAGCTCTGAGACAGTCAGGCTCCAGGGTGTGCGTATCCCGATGGGATATTGTCACACTCAGTGACTCCTCAACCTGCTGAATTGGGCTGGTGTGCTTTACTGGGACTGAAGCACAAGGTTTGGTTCTGATATTACACCTCCCTGGTTATGGTCACAGGAACAGTGTCTGAAAGGTGACCTATGGACAGCACTGCAGACAGCGTAACATCAGAGACAGGGTGTTGTCAATTGAGACAAATCGATTAACTGAAAGCTTCTTCCAAGCTCCAGCCTCTCCTTTGTGAACCAAGCAAATTATCAATTTTTAATTCCCTAAACTCATCATTTTCCAATTTTCTCTCAGATTATATCTCCTTTCGTTGTAATTGTTAACCATCTGTTCAGGAGCGTTCCTGTCATAGACTGCAGGATTATTCATGACTTAATAGTGTGTCCCCAATCAAACACTCCAGAACAGGGACAGCTCAGGGTTAGGTACAGAGTAAATCTCCCTCTACACTGTCCCCCATCAAACACTCCAGGACGGGGACAGCACAGGGTTAGATAGAGAGTAAAGCTCCCTCTACACTGTCCCCCCCATCAAACACTCCCAGGACAGGGACAGCACGCGGTTAGATACAGAGTAAAGCTCCCTCTGCACTGTCCCCCATCAAACACTCCCAGGACAGGAACAACACAGGTTTAAGTACAGAGTAAAGTTTCCCCTACACTGTCCCCATCAAACACTCCCAGGACAGGGACAGCACAGGGTTAGGCACAGAGTAAAGCTCCCACTGCACTGTGACCATCAAATATGCCCAGGGCAACAAGGGGTTAGGCACAGAGTAAAGCTTCCTCTCTGCTGTCCCTTTAAATATTACCATATCTGCTGGATTCAGTATAGCATTGATCGCAATGCACTTGTTCCATCTCTGAATTTGCCCATTCCCATCAGTCTGACTGTAACTTTAACACCATTTCACCATCTGTAAAACCTGATGGTGGACCGGTGACTTTCAGAAATTTTCTCGTACTTATTGGTCATGATATTTTGTTCAGTTTAAAACCATGGCATAAGTTTTAGGTGTTTATCCTTCGGTTCTCTTTCCAGTGGTGAGCAGTTTAGTGATTTCAATCAGAAACGTCTACACTGGAGGTGAAAGGTAGGATCTGATGTCACCCTCACTGTCATAATCCAGCTGCCTCCTTTAACGTGGCTGTGTACTCATTCCCAAACAGTGCCAGAGAGCACAGAAATGATCCAGTCAATTTGAATATATTTGGGGCGATGGGGTTTAGATGAAATGTATCCTGTGGAGATTGTCAGTGCAGTGAGGAGCTGACCAACCTGTAACTGAGTGGAAGTGTTATTGCAGTGGATTTGCTGTTTTGTGAAGGATTTTCAATATTTCCCAACTTTGTGTCAAGGGATTTTATTCCAAGGTTATATCGTTGCCGGATCTTTTATCACTTTATCTCTCCAGTGGGAATACTGAGAGAGGACAGAATGTAATGAGATTAGAAAGCTGGATAGGTGGTGGAAAGGAGTGATCCACTGCCTGAGCCCAGTCAGTGCGGACTCAGGGACAACTTCCTGACTGTGTTTCAGTTTGGGGATGTGGGTGTTGCTGGTTGGCCACTTACGATACTGCCCTAATCACCCTTGATGATGATCTGCCCTCTTGAACCTCTGTCATACATTGAAGCAGTTTATTACAACTCAGGAGCTTTCTGCACCATTTCAGAGCCAGTCACATGGCTGTAGGTGTGGAGTCACGTGTAGGCCAGACCAAGTACAGAGGACCCCCATTCAGAGATGGTGGCGAACCAGATGGGTTTCTAAATGACAATCTGGTGTTGTCATGGTCACCATAACTGCGGCTAGGTTTGACAATCTGCGTTTTGAATATGAAGTCCCAATTACCCTGCTGTCATCTCCATACCATGGCTTGGTACCATCACCAGGGTGTTACCATTCACACATTGCTCCTGTGGTTTTATGTCACAGCTACACATCACAGTTCTCTAATCTGGGAATTTGGAGGTTCCTAAGCTGAAGGAAAGTGATAGATCCCTCCTCCATATAGGCAACCCCCTCCCACCTTTGGTAATTTGTCAATCCCGGTGAGTGACTTGGAGGCAGCTTACAGGGGGTGGTGTTCCCATGTATCTGCTGCCCTTGTCCTTCAGGATGGGAGTGGTCATGGGGTTTGAAAGGTGCTGTGTACAATTACAGTCAATTAGTGGGTAAAGGAGGTCAAATCCTGGTGCCATCTTTCTCTGCATATTCCTGTCTTTGCCTTCATTGGACATTTTGACAATTTGAACACGGCTGTTTCTAGTGTGCTTGAACTGTTATAGCTGTTCAACTTGGTAAGACTGCACACCGAGAGCAGAGTGCACGTTGTCTTACTCGGTTGGGGGGGGTGGGGGGGGTTGCGGGTGGTATGTTGTAGTGGTATCTGCTGGTGTCAGGGAGCCGACATTCCCCTCTGAAGTTCACTGACAGCAGTGTGTAGATCAGGGAGCGATAGGGGGTGGGGAGCGGACACTCAACATCAGCAAGACCAACGATAAAGGTCGGGGCATCGAGACTTGAGACCTTCCACCAACATCAATAACCTCCTTAGCTCCACAATCACCAGCAGCACGTTCACTGAAGCCAAGATCAGGATTTCCCATTGTTCCGGGCTAACAGCAAAACTGAAGCGAAAGTACCAAGCTCTGCCTGACCCAGGGCTGGGTCCTCACCACCTCCCCAACAGCAGTGAAGTAGCTGAACAGATTGCCCCTGCACCGCCTCAGATAAAGATCAGGCTCAGAGGGCAGGATGCTGAGGCTGGAAGGATATTGGGAGCAGGGGGTTCCCCAGCATCTTCCCCCAGTGGGTCAGTGGTGGAGCCATGTGACAGAATCCCCATTGACAGGCCCCATGTTGAGCTCACTGCAACGGTTCGCCCAGGGTGTGTCATTCAACGTGGTCTTAGAAGGAGACCTCAAGCCGACCAGCATTGGAGTCAATGCGTCCTGGTAGCTGCCTGAGTGATGGCAGAAGAGGAGTCAGCAAGGAAGCAGCAAAGAGAGCCCACACAAAATCACAGCAATCAGCCTCAGGTCTGCTGAGGAAGGGCCTGTCTCTCAGCAGTCAGTGGTTAGCTCTGCTGCCTCACAGTGTCAGGGAACTGGGTTTGATTCCACCCTCACTCGACTGCCTGTATGGAGTTTGCACATTTTCCCCGTGTCTACTTGGGCTTCCTCCGGGTGCTCCGGTTTCCTCCCAAAGCTGTGCAGGTGAAGTGGATTCGCAATGGGAAATGTAGGGTATGGAGATTGGGTAGGTCTGAGTGGGAAGCTCTTCAGAGGGTCAGTGCTGACTTGATGGGCCGAATGGCCTCCTTCTGCATTGTAGGGATTCAGTGACAGACTACATTGTCACCAGGTTTGTTGATGATACAGGGATTGTGGGAATGTCAGCTGTGGGGAGGATACAGGAGTCTGAGAGATACAAATGGGTCAGGGGAGTGGGCAAAAAAGTGGCAGGTGGAATATAATGGGCCAAAATGTGAGGATGTCCACTTTGGCAGGAAGAATAGAAAATTGGAACATTATTTAAAAGGAGAAAGACTGTAGAACTCTGAGGTATAGAGGGATTTGTGTGTAGTGGTACATAGATTACAAGATGTGAAAATGCAGGTAAGTCTGGTGATCAGGAAAACCATGGGAACATTGGCCTGTGGTGTGAGTGAGCTGGAATATAGCAGTAGGGAGCTCCTGCGATAACTACACAGGGCATCATTGAGGCCACACTCAGAGCATTGTGAGTTAGTTTGGTCTCCTCCCATCAAGATGTGTAAGGTGGCACTGGGGTCAGTTCAGGGAAGGTTCCCTCAGCTGACTCCTGAGCTGTAGTTCAGGTTTGTTTATGGGGAAAGGTTGAGCAGATTGGGCCTGAGTACAGAAGTTTAGAAAAATGAAAAGCCTGAAACCTCCAGGCTTTAGCCCAAATGCTTCCTGCTGAATGTGGGAGCAGTGACTGAGCATATTGATCGCAGAGGGAATGACACATTAATCACTGCCAGACTCTGTTGAGCTCAGTCTCCATACTCTGTAGCAGCAATATCTCTCTGCATGGCTATCAGGAAATTCGATACACTCTTCCGTGACCCAGCGAAGCCAGTTCTGACTCAACAATTCTGTCAATTGCAGATGAAATCCAAAGGATTCAGGGAAAGTCAAGGCTGCCCAACCCACTCAGAAACCTATCTCCTTCAGATTAATGCTACTTTCAAAATATTACAATCACTGTTTCCTACCCCACCTCCTCGCTTCAATCAACACCCCAACGCATCACCTGGCTGCACACAAATCCAAAGACCCTCAATCTCCTCCTTACCAATTCATCTGCTGCAAATGGATCTGTCCAGAAAGCTATCAGTCAGAGAGCTCCAGTCCCTTTGAGATATAAACCTATCTTCACTTTGTGAATCTTCACTATCTTGTGTTATGTGGTACTATTACCGGACAGACTTCAAACAAACCTAACCGCTGAAAACTGGGCATCCGTGGCACACTGTGGGCCTTCAGGAACAGCAGCAGAATCGGCAAGCTCTTTTTGTTTTGATTCACTGGTGGGTGCTGCTGGCTGGCCCTTGAGAAAGTGGTTGTAATCTATGTGCTACTGAGACAGCCCATGTTCCAACACAACAGGACCTGGATAGTATTCAGTCTCGGGCTGAAAAGTGGCAATGAACATTCATGCCACACAAACTCCAGGCAATGACTATTTTCAATAACAGACAATCTAACTGCCCCTTGACATTCAATAGTGTTACCATCACTGAATCCTCTGCTATCAACATACAGAGGGTTACCATTGACCAGAAGCCCAACTGGATTAGCCATATAAACACAGTAGCGATAAGAGCAAGTCAGGGTGGTTAATACTGCAGTGAATTACTCCCCTCCTGACTGCCCAAAGCCTGCCCACCATCTACAAGGCACAAGTCTGGAGTGTGATAGAATACTCCCCACTTGTTTGGCGTGGTGCAACCCAACAACATTTAAGAAGTTTGATACCATCCAGGACAAAGCAGCCACTTGATTGGCACCACACCCACAAACATCCACTCCCTCCACCACCGATGCTCAGTAACACCAATGTGTACCATCTACAAGATGCACTGCAGAAAATCACCAAAGATCCTCAGACTGCACCATCCAAACCCATGAGCACTTCCATCTAGAAGGACAAGGGCAGCAGATACATGGGAACACCAACCCCTGCAAGTTCCCTCCAAGCCACTCCCCATCCTGACCTAGATATACATCACCATTCCTTCAGTATCGCTGGGTCAGAATCCTGGAATTCCCTCTCTAAGGGCATTGTGGGTCAACACACAGCACATGGACTGTAGGGGTTCAAAAAGGCAGCTCACCCCCACCTTCTCAAGGGGCAACTAGGGACAGGCAATAAATGCTGGGCCCAGCCAGTGATGCCCATGTCCTATGAATGAAGAGAAACACTCCACAATAAACCCCAAGACCCACAGCACTCTCCCCAACCTGCTACAGGTGGTCATATCAAGCACTGGTCTCTCTGCCCACTAACATGGCAAAAGGAAATTGTCTAGGAGCAGCCCCTATGCCATACTTACGATAATGGATTATTAACAGACCATTGTGTGTGGACGCAGTCACAAACCACAGGACAGCTTTGAAAAAAAGAGAAGCCAGATCTCATGAAATATTTACACTGTTCTGCCTCAGGTTCAGCACTTTCCTGCGAGATGAGAATGGCCACCTGGTGGCAGCACAGAGTCAAGGAACCCAGCATCACCCACCACTGAAACAATACAGTGTGATAGCAGACTGCAGGAACAATGAAGAGAACATCCTACTGCCGCAAACACTGACATTTCTATTCATTCACAGGACATGGGTGTTACTGGCTAGGCCCAGCATTTATTGCTCGTCCATAGTTGTCCCTTGAGAATGTGAGGGTGAGCTGCCTTCTTGAACCGCTACAGTCCATGTGCTGTGGGTTAATCGACAATGCCCTTAGGGATTGCAGGATTTTGACCCAGTGACATTGAAGGAACAGCGATATATGTCCAAGTCAGGATGGGGAGGGGCTTGGTGGGTAACTTGCAGGAGGTGGTGCTCCCCTGTGTCTCCTGCCCTTGTTCTTCTAGATGGAAATGGCTGTGGGTTTGGAAGGTGCAGTCTGAGGATCTTTGGTGTATTTCTGCAGAGCACCATGTAGATAGTACACACTGCTGCTACTGAGTATTGGTGATGGAGGGAGTGGATGTTTGTGGATGTGGTGCCAATCAAGCAGCTGGATGGTGTTAAGCTTTTTGAGTGTTGTTGGAGCTGCACCCAACTAGGCAAGTGGGGAAAATTCCATCACTCTCCTGACTTGTGTCTGAGAGATGGTGGACAGGATTTGAGCAGTCAGGAGGGGAGTTAGTCACCACAGTATTCCTATGGGGGAATCCAGTTGAGTTTCTGCTCACTGTATCCCCAGGACATTGATATCAGGGGATTCAGTGATGGTAGCACCATTGAATGTCAAAGGGAACTGATTAAATTGGCTCTTATTAGTGATGGTCATTGCCTGGCATTTGTGTATTGCAAAAAGTTACTTGTTACTTTTCAGCCCAAGCCTGGATATTGTATCGATCTTGTTAGATTTAGACATGGACTGCTTCAGTATCTGAGGAGTTACGAATGGTGCTGAACATTATGCAATCAACAATGACCATCCCCACTTCTGACGTGGAGGGAAGACCATTGATGAAGCAGCTGAAGATGGTTAGGTCT
Organism: Chiloscyllium punctatum; assembly: GCF_047496795.1. Classification (NCBI taxonomy): domain Eukaryota; kingdom Metazoa; phylum Chordata; class Chondrichthyes; order Orectolobiformes; family Hemiscylliidae; genus Chiloscyllium; species Chiloscyllium punctatum. The sequence goes on from NC_092749.1 coordinate 4,297,610, forward strand.
AGGACACTCCCCTGAGGAACTCCCATGACACCAGGTTATAGTCCAACAGGTTTATTTGAAATCACAAGCTTTCAGAGCATAGCCCGTTCATCATGTGAAAGAGCAGCGCTCTGAAAGCTTGTGATTTCAAATAAACCTGTTGGGACCATAACCTGGGGTCATGTGATTTTGGGCTTTGTCCACCCCAGTCCAACACCAGCCCCTCCGCATCTGAGGAACTCCTGCAGCGATGTCCTAGAGCTGGGATGACTGACCTCTAGCAACCTCCTATGTGACAGATATGACTCCAACCAGCTGAGGGTTTGCCCCCCTCCTCCAATTCCCATTGATTCCAGTTTTGTTAAGGCTCCTTCATACCACATTTGGTTGAGTGCAGCCTTGATGGTTAGGGCTGTTACTCTCACCTCTGGAATTCAGCTCTTGTGTCCATAGCATCCCGACAGTGTGAATGTAGGCCATTCGGCCAATTGAGGCCATGCCGTCCCACCCACACCCGCCACCCTACGCTATAACTCTGCACATTATGGGTAATTTAGCATGGCCAATTCACCTAACCTGCACATCTTTGGACTGTGGGAGTAAACAGGAGCACCCAGAGGAAACCCATACAGACGCGGGGAGAATGTGCAAATTCCGCACAATGACTCACCCAAGGCTGGAATCGAACCCGGGTCCCTGGTACTGTGAGGTAGCAGCACTAACCATTGAGCCACTGTGCTGCCATGTTTGAACCGAGGCTGTAATGTGGTCAGGAGCTGAGTGGCCCTGGTGGAACCCAAACTGGGCGTCACTGAGCAGGTTATTGCTGAGCAGGTGCTGCCTGATAGCTCTGTTACTGACACCGTCCATCACTCTACCGAGGATCGAGAGTAAACTGATGGGGCAGTAACTGACTGGGTTGAATTTTAAGTACAGGACATACCTGGTCAATTTTCCACATTGTCGGGTAGATGCCAGTGGTGTAACTACTGCAACAGCTTGGCTTGGGGAGCTGCAAGTTCTGGAGCACAAGCCTTCAGGACTATTGCCAGAATATTGCCAGGGCCCATAGCCTTTGCATTATCCAGTGTCTCCGACTGTTTCTTGATATCACGTGGAGTGAATCGACGTGGCTGGAGACTGGTACCTGTAATGCAGGGGACCACTGGAGGAGGCTTTTAGTAACAATGACTATTACATCCCATAGTCATAAATAGTGGCTGTAATAACAGGGTCTGGACCATTGCCTTGTTCCAAACAAAAACTGCAATATCCCATAACTGGGAACATTATAAGGACAGCATCTGGAATACCCATGATTCCACATTCTAGTAACTGGCTCTGTACTATCCCATTGGGCCAAACACTGACTGAAGTAGCCCCTGTATTATACACAGCAGCTAAACTCTCTGTACATTACCACATCATGAGTCAGAGGTAACATACAGAGAATACTGGAGAAACTCAGCAGGTCTGGCAACCACCGTGCAGCGAAATCAGAATTAAGGCTCCCAGTCCACTGTGATTCATCTTTGATTCGATCCTCTCGGGACGACCGGGGATGGACAACATAACAGAGTGTCTTCCTCCCTCTGCACAGATGCTGCCAGACCTGCTGAGTTCTTTCAGCACTTTCTGTTTCATTTCAGATTTCCAGCATCTGCGATACTTTGCTTTAGAGACTGTCAATCCAATTCTGTAGGAAACTGCCAGGATTTCTCTGATTCTGTTGCTGCGTTAAGTGCTCTAGCCTCTAGGTGAGATGTTGAGGTTTGCGTGTCTGCTGCTCCTGTTTCAGGATATTGAGACTCTACTCATCTTTTGCGTTTTTTTTTTGCAGGTGTTTATTCTGAACCTCGGTCTTCCATTCTGTATTTCTGGGTCAGCACGGCAGCAATTCATCCAGTTACCATGTCACTGTCTGGTATGTTTCACCCTGTCCCCCGCAATGCCATTTCAACACACCAGCCTGCCACAGATTACCCCAGATAGTGAGAACGAGACCGAGACAGTGCAGGCGAGCTTATTAACATGAGAAAGCAGACACATACGCAGCCATTTCACCATTACAGTGACACAAGCCAGTCCCGAAAAGAAAAGAATACTCCTTAAACCTCAAAAACATAATCATGAAATGTAACGTGTGTAGACTCCAGTCCCATCTCTCCGTGTGCATGAACAGGGTTTCTGATCACAACAGATATTTACCAATCAACCTGTCCAGAGACGTTATTACACACTGCTGGAGCAGATCAGACAGAACTCCATCCTCCTGTTTCAGAGATTGAGACACTACCACTACAACACCACAGCCCCCTTTCAATAACAGTATTGGTCACAGTTGTAATAATTATTTCAGTAACTGCCAAGTTCCAGTACATTGTTCTAACTCCAGATTTAAAAATAATTATTTTTCTTGAGACTCTGGTGTCCCTAGCTGCCATAATCTGAGTGTCTCACTTGGCCCTTTCAGAGTCACCCCATTGTAATGGGTCTGGAGTCACATGTAGGCCAGTGCAGGTAAGGGTGGAAGATTTCCTTTCCCAAAGGGCATTATTGAACCAGATCGTTTGTTATGACAATAGACTATTATTTATAATCGCGCAGGGCAATTAGGGATTGACAATAAAAACGGGTCTAGCTAGCAATGTCCACACCCCACAGGTGAATTTTAAAAATATTATCCTCCGCTACTGTCTCCCTATAAATGTTAACATGATTCTTTGGGAGTTTTGAGAAGATTTGTAGCTCAGGTTGAGGTTCTGGATGTAGGTTTGCTCACTGAGCTGGGACGTTCATTTCCAGACATTCCATCACCCTACTAGGTAACATCTTCAGTGGGCCTCAGGCGAAGCAGTGTACATGATTCCTACTTTCTATTTATATGTTTGGGTTTCTTTGGGTTGGTGATGTCATTTTCTGTGGTGATGTCATTTCCTGTTCTATTCTTGCAAAATAGTGTGCAAGAACTGTGATACACACTACATTGGACAAACAGGCAGAAAACTAGCCACCAGGATACATGATCACCAACTCGCCACAAAACGACATGACCCTCTGATTAGATTAGATTAGATTAGATCACCCACTGTGCCACTCTGTCACTAGTATCCTTACATATGGAAAAGGAAGGACACCATTTTGACTAGGACAACACATCCATCTTAGGACAAGCCAAACAGAGACACTCATGAGAATTCCTAGAAGCATTCCAACTGGAACTCTATCAACAAACACATTGAGTTAGACTCCATCTTCCACCCCCTGAGAAAAAGAACAGGAAATGAAATCACCAACACAAAGAAACCCAAACATATAAATAGAAAGTAGGAATCATGTACACTGCTTTGCCTGAAGACCACTGAAGATGTTACCTAGTAGGATGACAAAATGTCTGGAAATGAACCACCTAGCTCAGCGAGCAAACCTACATCCATGATTCTTTGGGACAGCATCCAAAAGATTACATAGAACATAGAACATAGAACATAGAAGAATACAGCGCAGTACAGGCCCTTCGGCCCTCGATGTTGCGCCGATCCAAGCCCACCTAACCTACACTAACCCACTATCCTCCATATACCTATCCAATGCCCGCTTAAATACCCATAAAGAGGGAGAGTCCACTACTGCTACTGGCAGGGCATTCCATGAACTTACGACTCGCTGAGTGAAGAACCTACCCCTAACATCAGTCCTATATCTACCCCCCCTTAATTTAAAGCTATGCCCCCTTGTAATAGCTGACTCCATACGTGGAAAAAGGTTCTCACTGTCAACCCTATCTAACCCCCTAATCATCTTGTACACCTCTATCAAGTCACCCCTAAACCTTCTTTTCTCCAATGAAAACAGCCCCAAGTGCCTCAGCCTTTCCTCATAGGATCTTCCTACCATACCTGGCAACATCCTGGTAAACTTCCTCTGCACCCGTTCCAGTGCCTCCACATCCTTCCTATAGTATGGCGACCAAAACTGCACACAATACTCCAGATGCGGCCGCACCAGAGTCTTATACAACTGCAACATGACCTCAGGACTCCGGAACTCAATTCCTCTACCAATAAAAGCCAGATAATTACGCTGTGATTGATGTGTTTCAGTGAGTGAGGGCTGAGGACATTGCTATCACACAATGTATTCTCATTGTTCTGTGTCTGTTCACTTCCAGCGTACAAACAGAAGATGAAAGAACTTCCTCTCTTTAACCTTCTCTGTTCCTGCTTCAACCCAGAGCCCCGTAATAAAACTCTCTATAAGTTTGAAGGTGAGTGATAGTGGAGTGGTCTCTGTGTTGTGAGGACAGGGCTTAAGACAGCGATATCTGCAGTGACAGCTGAGCCACAGTGTTTAGACAGTGCCACCACTGGTGGGAGGGTGCCATGTCAGTGTGTTCACATTGGAAAAGAACTGATTACATTTTTTATTTATTGTTTCTCGCGATGTGGGCATTACCAACTAGGTCAGCATTTGTTGCTCATCTCTAATTCCTCTTGAATTGTGTGGCTTGCCAGGGCCATTTCAGAGGGCAGTGAAGGGTCAAACCACATTGCTGTAGGTATGGAGTCACGTGTAGGCCTGACCAAGGAAACAAAGCAGGTTCTCTTCCCTAAGAGAGGACCAGATGTATTTTTATGACAATTGATGATAATTGCCAATGTCACAATCACAGAGACTTCAAATCCAGATTTATTGATTGAATTGGAAATTTTGGCTGTGGTGGGATTTGATACCATGGCCCCTAATCAGGAGGCTGACCTCTGGATGTACTGTGGCCCAGTTGCCTCAATTTCCAGTTCATCAGCATGACAGAGACTTGGGCCAACACCTTCCAGCACATTGATCAAGGCCAGGTGGAGGGACAATGACCTACTAACGTACTCCTGACACTGAGTGATGGGGCACAGTAAATACAATGGGTTACAGCAAGATACTGCAGAGGGGAACAGACAGCTGAAGGCAGTGATACAACTGTAGGAGGTTGGTGTGGAGTGCAGCAGCATATGGACTTAGCCTCTCTGGATCTGAGGAGGAAATCTGGGGTTCCTGTTGGGATGGCGAGGGATCAGGTAAGTGGGGTCTCCAGGCTACAAAAAGATTGCAGACAGGAACAACATATAATGAGGAAGATAAATGAATGTTAGCCTTTATCCTGATTTCCGGGATTCACAAAGAAAGAATTCATCTTGAAGTTGATGTTTGTCAGATCTGAGTCCGTTGTGAGTATTCCACCTCATGAAGGAGAGATTGGTTTTTGGAGATTCTCCAGGATTACAGCAAGACAGGTACTCACATCATGGTTAAGGTAGGGGAATGTAGAAAGAGAAATGGTTTCCTTTGCTGAGACCATCTGGAACTGAACCTATTCCTAAAATTAGAGACAGGGTCATTCTGGAGCAATGTCACATTGAAGTGCCCATTTATAGGCTGAGGTCCTAAGATTTTTTTTTGGATAAAGAGATCAAGAGAAATGGAAGATATCCAACATGATCTCATTGAATGGTGGAACAGACTCGATGGGCTGAATAGCTTCCTCTTGTTCCGGTGTAACAGGTTCAAGGAGGGGGCTGAATGGCCTACTACTGTTCCCGTGTAACAGACTCAAAGAGGGGGATAAATGGTTTCCTGCTGTTCCTTTGTAATAGACTTGAGGGGCTGAATGGCCTCCTGCTGTTCCTGTGAAACAGACTCAAAGAGGGGACTAAATTATTTCCTGCTGTTCCTTTGTAATAGACTTGAAGGACTGAATGGCCTCCTGCTGTTCCTGTGTAACAGACCTGAGGGGTTGAATGGCGTCCTGCTGTTCCTGTGTAACAGACCTGAGGGGCTGAATGGCCTCCTGCTGTTCCTGTGTAACATACCTGAGAGGCTGAATGGCCTCCTGCTGTTCCTGTGTAACAGACCTGAGGGACTGAATGGCCTCCTGCTGTTCCTGTGTAACATACCTGAGAGGCTGAATGGCCTCCTGCTGTTCCTGTGTAACAGACCTGAGGGACTGAATGGCCTCCTGCTGTTCCTGTGTAACATACCTGAGAGGCTGAATGGCCTCCTGCTGTTCCTGTGTAACATACCTGAGAGGCTGAATGGCCTCCTGCTGTTCCTGTGTAACATACCTGAGGGGCTGAATGGCCTCCTGCTGTTCCTGTGTAACATACCTGAAAGGCTGAATGGCCTCCTGCTGTTCCTATGTAACAGACCTGAGGGACTGAATGGCCTCCTGCTGTTCCATGTAACAGGCTGACTTGCTTTTCTTTCAGACCCCGTTGACCTGAACTGGTGCTTCATATCTGACATGGAGGTGAAGGAGCTGAACAAGAGAGCGTCGGGCCTGTCGTTCGAAGTCATCCTGAAACCACCGTCATTTGAGGGAGTCCCAGAATTCCACACTGCCTTGCCAAAGAAACGGGATCCTTCCCTTGAGGAGATCCAGAAAAAACTTGAGGCTGCTGAAGAGAGACGGAAGGTACAGTCCATGGAAATCCCAGATCACCGAGGGGAGTCTCTCAGGGAATATCCTGACACCAAGGGGAATCTCTCAGGACATTGTAGGTGGTGGCATGGTGGCTCAGTGGTTAGCACTGCTGCCTCACAGCACCAGGGTCCCAGGTTCAATTCTCAGCCTCAGGTGACTGTTTGCGTGGAGCTTGCATATTCTCCCTGTGTCTGCGTGGGTTTCCTCCCACAGTCCAAAGGTTATTTGGATTGGCCATGCTAAATTTCCCCATAGTGTTCGGTCAGTTAGTCCGAAGGGAATGGGTCTGGGTGGGCGACTCGTCAGAGGGTTGATGAGGACTGGTTGGGCCGAAGGGCCTGTTTCCACACTGTAGGGAATCTAAACAAAAAAATGGACTCTGGGGGAGTCTGTCAGGGAATATCTAGACACCGAGGGGAGATTCTCAGGGAAAAGCCAGACTCTGGGGGAGTCTCTTAGGAGGATGTATGGACTCTGTTGTTCCAACGTTTTTTTGACGGTAGTTTTTCTTGGTTTAGTGTCAGGAAGCGGAGTTACTGAAGCACCTGGCAGAAAAGAGGGAACACGAGCGAGATGTGATCCAGAAAGCTATCGAGGAGAACAACAACTTCATCAAGATGGCGAAGGAGAAACTGGAGTTGCGGAACGAGATCCAGAAGGAAAACCGTGAAGCCCACCTGGCGGCCATACTGGATCGACTGCAGGAGAAGGTGAGACGTTCTCGTCCCATCGACTGGACTGAGCCCAGGGGGAGGGACGGGTTCAACCGAATACACCTAAGGCCCACAGGGTGGGGGAATGGCCTGGGGCCATGAGGGGAGTGGGTAGACTATTATGTAGACTATTACATCACAAGGTTTCAGTGCAGTAGGCCATTCAGCCCCATTGATCCTGCTCTGCCAGGCAATGAGATCATGGCTAATCTGATGACCCTCTAACAAACAATAAACTGCAGATGTTGAAAGTCATAAACAAAAACAGATGTTATTAGGAAAACTCAGCAGGTCTGGCAGCATCTGTGGTAAGAAAGCAGAAGATTTGAGGTCCTCGGAACTTTGCTGCATTTTTCCAGCGATTTCTGCTAAGTCTCAATTCTACTTTCCTGCTTTATTCCCAAACTTCAGTTCCCTTTCTGATTAAAAATCCATCTTCCTCAGTCTTGAGTATACTTTCTCACCCAGCCATCACAGTCCTCTGTGGTAAAGAATTCCACAGACTCACAACCCTCTCTGTGAGAAGACATTCCTCCTCACCTCTGTCTTGAATATGTGAGCCCTTAGGCAGAGACTATGTTCTCTGGGCCTAGTCCCTCCCATAAGGGGAAACTATCTCTCTGCTTTGACCCTGTCAAGTCCCCTCAAAATCTTGTGTGTTTCAATAAGGTCGCCTGTCATTTTTCTATATTCTAATGAGTACAGGCCTAATCAATGTAATTTGACCTTACAAGACAGTCCCTCCATACCGAATGCCAGCCCAGTGAACCTGCTCCAGACAGCGTCCAATGCCAGGACACCTTTCCTCAGATAAGGAACCAAAGCTCTTCCCAGTATTCCAGTTGTGGTCAGACCAGTGCTATTTCTATTTCTTATTTTCTATTTCCTTTGAAATTTGCCTTCCCTATTACCCACGGAATTTTGCTTTTTGTGGTTTATGGGACAAAGACTCCCAAATCCCTCTGTTCGGAAGCTTTCTGCAGTCTTTCAATAATATTCAGCTCCTCTGTCTTTCTGCTAAAGGGAATGGCCTCACATTTCTTTAAGTTATATTCCATCTGCCAAGTTTTTGTCCACTCACTTCCTGTGTCAATATCCCAGTGCAAACTCTTCCTCATTACTTAGCTTCCCACCCTATTGTTGTGTTATTCACAAACCTGACGACAGTACATTCACTTTTCTCATTCAGGTCATTATTATATATTGCAAATAATTCTGGCCCCGCAATGATTCCTGTGACACTCCAACAGCTGCAGGTTTCCACCCTGAAAATGCCATCTTTATCCTCACTTTTAGCCTTCTATTAGTTAGCCAATCCTCTGTCCATACTGTGTGGGACCTTTACTGTGGAATGCGAGGGTTCTGCTCGGATGTGTGAACTCTGGATCATGTTGAATATTGAAGGTTATCACTGGTTAGTGAATGAGGATCTCACATTGACATTGTTGATATAGACTACCAGAGAGAAATGGAGGAAAGTCCCGCAAAAGAAAACATCAGTTAGTGAAGAATTGAGAAAGACACTGGACAGCAGTAAAGGGCAGGTACTGGGTATCTAACCCTGTGTGGTCCCTGTCCTGGGAGTGTTTGATGGGGACAGTTTGGAGGGAGCTTTACTCTGTATCTAACCCCGTGCTGTCCCTGTCCTGGGAGTGTTTGATGGGGGGGACAGTGTAGAGGGAGCTTTCCTCTGTATCTAACCCCGTGCTGTCCTTGTCCTGGGAGTGTTTGATGGGGACAGTTTGGAGGGAGCTTTACTCTGTATCTAACCCCATGCTGTCCCTGTCCTGGGAGTGTTTGATGGGGACAGTTTGGAGGGAGCTTTACTCTGTATCTAACCCCATGCTGTCCCTGTCCTGGGGAGTGTTAGATGGAGACAGTGTAGTGGGAGATTTACTCTGAATTGAACCTCGTGCTGTCCCTGTCCTGGGAGTGTTTGATGGGGTACACTACAGAGAGAGCTTTACTCTGTATCTAACCCGTGCTGTCTGTTTCCTGGGAATGTTTAATGGGGGACAGAATAGAGGGAACTTTACTCTGTATCTAACCCCGTGCTGTCCCTGTCCTGGGAGTGTTTGATGGGGGGACAGTGTAGAGGGCACTTTACTCTGTATCTAACCCTGTGCTGTCCCTGTCCTGGGAATGTTTGATTGGGGGCACAGTCTAGAGGGAGCTTTACTCTGTATTTAACTCCTTGCTGTCCCTGTCCTGGGAGTGTTTGATGGGGGGAGAGTGTAGAGGGAGCTTTACTCTGTATGTAACCCCGTGCTGTCCCTGTCCTGGGAGTGTTTGATGGGCGACAGTGTAGAGGGAGCTTTACTCTGTATCTAACTCCGTGCTGTCCCTGTCCTGGGAGTGTTTGATGGGGGACAGTGTAGAGAGAGCTTTACTCTGTATCTAACCCTGTGCTGTCCCTCTAACTTTCTAATAGCTGTTTTTTTATTCTAGGACAGGCGTGCAGAGGTGGTCCGAGAAAACAAAAGACTCCGAGCCAGTGCAGCGCAGTTGAGGATCCTGAATTAGGATCGGCTCTGGGCCCCTCTGGGTTTTTACTGTAAATAGTCGATTGAAATAAAGAGCGCAGCTGGCTTTATAGGGAGAGGAAACGCCATCGGCAGCGAGCGTGAACTGAAATGTAAACTCCATTCTTTAATCCAGACCAGTCTGGTCTAGTCGTGTCTCACTATCCGTCTTCTGTTACTGTGAGTCTCACTGACAGAGCCAGCTCTGATTGCTGAAAGTTCGATTCTCAGCTCACAGGCAGTCAGGGATGTTGGCTTTGCTCGTGACTCTCCCACTCTGAGAATGAATCAAACCAATGTATGATCTGCTTTGGTCACTGTCTATCATCTCGTCTGTCTGATTCCTGAATAATATTTCACACAATGATTGGAAAGTGATTTCTTCATTCATTGCAGAAACTAACTTACATTGTTTTCTTAAAAAAAAGTCATACAAGCTTCAGAAAAGCACAAACTACATTAGACTTGTCAAAAATAACTTAATTGTTTCATTTCCAGTGAGAACCTATCAACACAAACTCTGCTTAATAGGTCCCACTCCCCGATTTTACCAACCAATTTCAATCAGCACCCTTACTTTGTACATATGTATATTTTCAAATGATTTTTCATGTTATCCCTTTCAATCAAGTTTGTTATGATTTAAAAGATATAACCTCTGCAAACACTGATGTACACACACATCCTCTGATACAAACACATGAACATGCAAACTCCCTTTCTCTCTCTGTCTCTCTCTCTCACACACACACACAAACACACACTCTGATACAAACACATCAACATGCAAACTCCCTGGCTCTCTCTGTGTCTCTCTGTCTCTCTCTCACACACACAGACACACACACATCCTCTGACACAAACACATCAACATGCAAACTCCCTTTCACAAACACACATTCACACTCACACACATTCTCTTTCTCTCTCTCTCACACACACACACTTTCACACACACACACTCTCACACACACAGTCACACACACACACACTCTCTCACACACACACACCCTCTGATACACTCCAGCGCACTGTGATATGCACTTACCCTGTAACCCACATCCTCCAACACACTGACATCTTCCAAAGCACATGCATGCACACTCTAACATAGACACACTTGTGTACACACACCACATTCTTGCTCACAAACACACACAATCATAAACAAACTCACATGCTCACACACACTCATACAGGCTCTAACTCATTAGATACACTCTGTCACTGTCACACACACTACATACTCTCTAGCGCATGCGCGCGCACACACACACACACAAACATGAAAGAACTGAAGGATTTTAGAAGTGCAGAAGCAGTAATGAGGGGTAACATGACAGCAATCTGTACAAAGCAACCACCCACTAAACAATAAACCTGTCAACATGTTGAATGAGGGATAAATATGACCAGATTCCTGTAAACCGGTCTGAGAAGGGAGATGAAATTGCAGTTTAACATGCTGTGCAAAATAGTGCACCTCAGTGCAGTACTCCCTCAGTACCGATCCTCCAACAGCGTGGCATTCCCTCAGTACCGATCCTCCAACAGCGTGGCATTCCCTCAGTACTGATCCTCCAACAGCGTGGCATTCCCTCAGTACCGATCCTCCAGCACCATGGCATTCCCTCAGTACTGATCCTCCGACAGGGTAGCATTGCCTCAGTGCTGACCCTCCAACAGAGCAGCGCTCCCTCAGTACTGGCCCTCCGACAGTGTGGCGCACTCTCAGTATTGATCCTTTGACAGTGCGTTGTTCCCTCAGCACTGAGCCTCTGACAGTGCAGTACTCCCTCAGCACCGACCCTCCAACAATGCGGCACTCCCTCAGTACTGATAGTTAACATTGGGAAAAGTGACATCTTGCAATTGCAAGCATCACATAAATGTAACTGCTCACTTTCTAACTCAATAATGAGCCATTACTTCAACTCAATAAAGCATTGTCTGCTGTCCTAGACTCTGGCTCGAGATTGTCTCTCCACCTTGTGGTTCCCAGTGAGTCCAGAATATCACCAGAGGGCCTGTCTGCCAGCTCTCCAGAGTAAGTGAGCAATAACTGTACCTAAAATTAAGGCAGGGAGGGAGAGAGAGTGACATTGTAACCTCACAGTGGAGGGAGAGTAACAGCGTGAATGGAGAGAGGAGGGCCAGTGAAATTTTAAGCAGTTTGTGGAAGGGGCAATGACTATGTTAACAAAATGTATGGTGGGGGAACCAATAAGAGGGAAAAAATATACCTGACCTCACATTTACCAACCTGACAGTTGCAGAAGCATCTGTCCATGACAGTATTGGTAAGAGTGATCACTGCACTGTCCTTGTGGAGACAAAGTCCCGCCTTTATGTTGACAATATCCTTCATTGTGTTGTGTGACATGATCACCGTGCTAAATGGGCATCCATGAGGCACTGTGGGTCATCAACAGCAGCAGAACTGTGCTCCAGTACAATCTGTAACCTCATGGCCCGGTATATCCCCCACTCAACCATTACCATCAAACCAGGGGATCAACCCTGGGTTCAATGGAGAGTGCAGGAGGGCACGCCAGGAGCAGCACCAGGCAGACCTGAAGACGGGATGCCAACCTGGTGAAGCACTAAACAGGACTACCTGCGTTCCAAACAGCATAAACAGCAGGTGATATAAGCAATCCCACAATCAACAGATCTGATCTAAGCTCTGCAGTCCTGTCACATCCAGGCGTGAATGGTGGTGGACTGGAGGAGGACAAGGCTCCACAGATATCCTCATCCTCAATGATGGAGGAGCCCAGCACATCAGATAAAGATACGCTTGAAGCTTTCGCAGCAATCTTCAGCCAGAAGTGCTGAGTGGATGATCCATCTCAATCTCCTCCAGAGGTCCCCACCATCACAGATACCAGTCTTCAGCCAATTCGACTTACTCCACGTGATATTAAGAAATGGTTGGCGGCACTGGATACTGCAAAGGCAATGGGCTCTGATAACAATCCGGCAATAATGCTGAAGATGTGTGTTCCAGAACTTACCACTCCCCTCGCCAAGCTGTTCCAGTAGAGTTACAACACTGGCATCTATCCGACAATGTGGAAAATTGCCCAGGTATGCCCTGTACATGAAAAGCAGGACAAATCCAAACTGGCAATTCCTGCCCCATCAGTCTACTCTCGATCATCAGTAAAGTGACGGAAGGTGTCATCAACAGTACCATCAAGCAGCACCTGCTCAGCAATAACCTGCTCAGTGACACCTAGTTTGGGCTCCCCCAGGGTCACTCAGCTCCTGACCTCATTACAGCCTTGGGTCAAACATGGACAAAAGGAGCTGAATTCCAGAGGGGAGGGGAGAGGGATAGGCCTTGCCATCAAGGCTGCATTTGACCAAGTGTGGTATCAAGGAGCCCTGGCAGAATCAATGGGTATAAGGGGCTAACCCCCTGGTAGTTGGAGTGATACCTGGCACATGGGAGGATGGTTGTGATTGTTGGATGCTGCCTGAACTGCTGTGCTCTTCCAGCACCACTAATCCAGTATTTGCTTTCCAGCATCTGCAGTCATTGTTTTTACCTCATTGTTGGAGGTCAGTCATCTCAGCTCCAGGACACCTCTGCAGGAGTTCTTCAGGGAGAGTTCTAGGCCCAACCATCTTCAGCTGCTTCATCAATGACCTTCCCTTTGTCACAAGGTCAGAAGTGGGGATGTTCACCAATGATTGCACAATGTTCTGCACCATTCGCAACTCCTCGGATACTGAAGCAGTCCATATCCGAATGCAACATGACTTGGACATTCCCTCAGAGTCGCAGGGTCAAAATCCTGGAATTGCCACTCTATGGCAATCCTAGGTCTGCCCACAGCACACGGACAGGCAGCTCATCACCACCTTCTCAAGGGGCAACTCAAGACAGGCGATAAATGCTGGCCCAACCAGCAATGCCTACATCCTGTGAACAAATAAAGAAGGCAGAGAGAGAGGTGAGAGATTGTTATTTGGCAGTGAGGGGGGAGTACCTGTGATAACGTTGATAAGGAATTCTAACATTAACTACGTCGCGCTGAGTTTGGGGTTGAAAGTGTGGGAGAAAGCGGCAGTATGATGTGCAGTTTCAGTGTCTGGCCTAGCATCTGACAGCGGAACTCCGCAATGAGCTGTCCCAGTCTGGCAGCTCTCAGCGCCGTGTGAGTCTCAGCACACTCTGTATCCAGTGTGAATGGAGTGTCAGCATTGATGACGGGTCGATAGTTACATCCCGCTTGGTCAATGCAGGAACAATATACAATGCTGATGTCACAGAATCTCCAAGAACCTGACCCTGATCCAATCTCTGTGATATTAACAGGTTAGTGTGTTTACTCAGCATCTGACAGAGGTGGAAAGATACTCATTCTGTCGCTGAGTGGGCGCAATGATGTCAGGCCTGATATGAAGCTCATGACTGTATAACTGGGTCACCTCGATCCCCATCCTTCCATCAATTTCCCTTTTCAGTTCATAGAAATCGTCGCAGCTTACAGCACAAGCAGAGACCAGCCCACCGTCTCCATGCAGGCTGACAAGGAGGTCAATGGCCATTCACATTACTGTCCAGACATTTTTAAATGAGTTAAGGTTTATGCCTGTCCCACCCTTTCAGGCAGTGACTTTCAGACTCTTAAGAGTTCTGAAGAAGGGTCACTGGATCCGAAACATTATATAGAACATAGATAATTCCAGCGCAGTACAGTCCCTTCAGTCCTCAATGTTGCGTTAACCTATGAAATTAATCTGCTGCCCATCTAACCTACACCATTCCATTATTATCCATATATATGTCAATCCTATTTAAATGTTCTTAATGTCGGCGACTCTACTACTATTGTAGGCAGGCTATTCCACGCCCCTACTACTCTCTGAGTAAAGAAACTACCCCTGATATCTGTCCCAAATCTATCACCCCTCAATTTAAATCTATGACCCCTCATATTAGCCATCACCATCCAAGGAAAAAGGCTCTCACTGTCCACCCTACCTAACCCTCTGATTACCTTATATATCTCAATTAAGTTATCTCTCAAGCTTCTTCTCTTTAACAAAACCAGCCTCAGTTCCCTCAGCCTTTCCTCAGAAGACCTTCCCTCCATACCAGGCAACATCCTACTAAATCTCCTCTTCCACATCCTTCCTATCATGCGATGACCAGAACTGTCCACAATACTCCGGGTGCGGCCACACCAGTGCCTTGTTCAGCTGAAGCATGACCTCATGGCTCTGAAACTCAATCCCTCTACCAATAAATGCCAACACTCCATATGTCTTCTTAACAACCCTATCAACCTGGGTGGCAACTTTCAGGGATTTATGTACCTGGACACTAAGATCTCTCTGTTCATCTACACTGCCAAGAATTTTACCATTAGCCCAGTGTTCTGCATTCCTGTTACTTCTTCTGAAGTGAACTACCTCACCCTTTTCCGCATTAAACTCCATTTACCACTTCTCAGTCCAGCTCTGCCTCTTATCTATGTCCCTCTGTAACCCACAATATCCTTCAGCACTATCCACAACTCTGCCTACCTTAGTGTCATCCGCAAATTTACTAACCCATCCTTATACATCCATATCCAGATAATTTATAAAAATGACAAACAGCAGTGGCCCCAAAACAAATCCTTGCGGCACAATAAGTGGGTGGCACAGTGGCACAGTGGTTAGCACTGCTGCCTCACAGTGCCAGAGACCCAGGTTCAATTCCTGCCTCAGGCAACTGACTGTGTGGAGTTTGCACATTCTCCCTGTGTCTGCGTGGGTTTCCTCCGGGTGCTCCGGTTTCCTCCCACAGTCCAAAAGATGTGCAGGTCAGGTGAATTGGACATGCTAAATTGCCCGTAGTGTTAGGTAAGGGGTAAATGTAGGGGTATGGGTGGGTTGCGGGTCGGTGTGGACTTGTTGGGCCGAAGGGCCTGTTTCCACACTGTAAGTAATCTAAAAAAAAACTGGTAACTGAGCTCCAGGATGAACATTTCCCATCAACCACCACCCTCTGTCTTCTTTCAGCTCGCCAATTTCTGATCCAAACCAATAAATCACTCTCAATCCCATGGCTCCATATTTTGTGCAATAGCCTACCGTGGGGAACCTTATCAAATGCCTTGCTGAAGTCCATACAGACCATGTCAACCACTTTATCCTCATCTACCTGTTCTGTCACCTTCTCAAAGAACTCTATAAGGTTAGTTAGGCATGGCCTACCCTTCACAAAACCGTGTTGACTATCCCTAATCAAATTATTCCTTCCTAGATGATTATAAATCCTATCTCTTATAAGCTTTTCCAACCCACAACCGAAGTAAGGCTCACTGGCCTATAATTACCAGGATTGTCTCTACTCCCCTTCTTGAAAAAGGGGACAACATTTGCTATCCTCCAGTCTTCTGGCACTATTCCTGTTGACAATGATGACATAAAGATTAACTCTGATTTCTCTCCACAGATGCTGCCAGACCTGCAGAGCTTTTCCAGTAATTTCTGATTTTGTTTCCAGCATTGCTTCCCTGTTCTTATATTCTTTATACAATTAATAAAGGAAAGTATTTCATATTTCCTCTTAACTTCCTCATTGGCTTGGTCTGCTGCCTGTAGCCATGTTCACATTGGTCCCTCTGTTTCCCTACCGTCTCAGTATCCATCATTTATTGTGTCTTCCTTTACCTTGCTTGTCTTCTCCAAATAGAGCAGCTCCCTCTTCCCCACATTGAACCCCATTATTCCGTCCACAACACCAGACTCCACTACTTTGGCAGCCTCCAGCTTCCTCCCTTATTGTCAACCCCAGGGCCAATTTCCACAATATCTGCAAACACCTTAATCATCCCTCATCATTGACAGACACATAGGAGCAGGAGGGGGCCATTCAGCCCCTTTAACCTGCACTCACCCCCATTCAATACGAACATGCTGATCATCGTGCTCAATACCCGAATCCCACCCTCCCCCCAATATCCCTCCATTCCTTTAGCCATTAGACCTACTTCCCTCTTGTAAACACATCATGTTTTACCTTCAGCCACTCTCTGTGGCAGTAGATACCACAGGCTCCCCTCTCTCTGGGTGAAGACATTCCTCCTCATCTCAGTCCTAAAAGCTTTCCCACTATCCTTAGACCATCCCCCCTGGTTCTGGATTCCCACAGCATTAGGATATTCCTCCCTATATCGAACCTGTCTATTCTGAATAGAGTTTTACAGGTTTCTCTGAGATCCCACCCCTCATTCTTCTTAACACCAGTGAATCCTAACCGACTCAATCCCTCCCCACATGTCAGTCCTGCTATCCCGGCAACCAGTCTGTAAACCTGCACTACTCTCCCTCAGGAGCAAGAACACCTTTCCTCAGATATAGAGACACAAAGCTGCACACAATATTCCAGATGGGGCCTCACCAATGCTCTATATAATTGCAGCAAGACATCCTTGTTCCTGTACTCGAATCCTCTCACCATCAAGGCCAACATACAGTTTACCTTCTTCACCACCTGCTGCACCTGCACGCTTACTCTCAGCGACTGGTGCACGAGGACACCCAGGCCTTACCGAACATCCCCCTCCCTCACATTACAGCCGGTCAGGTAATAATCTGCCTTATTGTTTTAGTTACCAAGGAGGATGAAGTCACCTTTCTCCACATTATCCTGCATCTGCGATGCATTAGCCCACTCCCCCTGCTTGTCCAAATCACACTGCAACATCTCGGCATCCTCCACACAGCTCACCCTCCCACCCAGCTTTGTATCATCTGCAAAATTGGAGATATTACATTCAGTTCCCTCATCTAAATCAGTAATGGATATTGTGAATAGCTGGGATCCTAGCACTGATCCCTGCAGTATCCCACTGGTCACCAGCTCACTATCCCCAATCCCATGTGCCTTAATTTTACCCATTAATCTCTTATGGGGGACTTTCTAAAAGCCTTCTAAAATTCCAAATAAACCACATCCACTGGCTCACCCGATCTCAACCACTATTTACTTCCTCAAAAAATTATTGTCAAGCACAATTCTTTCTTTGGTAAATCCACGCTGACTATGTTGGATTCAATCATTATTTTCTAAGTGCTCTGCTATAAAATCCTTGATACTCAAGATGACTCAAGCATTTTCATACTCCCAATATCAGAGTGACTGGCCTATAATATCTTGGAAGTTGTACCACAATGCATCCATTATTTCCAGAGCCATCTCCTTAAGTGCTCTAAGATGTAGATGATCAAACCCTGGGGATTTATCAGCCTTCAGTCCCATCAATTTCTCCAACACTATTTCAGCACAAGTACAGATTTGGTTCAGTTCCTCCCTCTCACTAAACCCTGCATTCTCTATCATTTCTGGGACATTATTTGTGTCCTTTCTTTGTGAAGTCACAAAGAACAAAGAACAAAGAAAACATTCACAGCCCAGGAACAGGCCCTTCGGCCCTCCAAGCCTGAGCCGATCCAAAACTACTATCTAAACCTATCGCCAAATTCCTGAGCATCTGTATCCCTCTGCTTCCCACCTTCTCATGCATCTGTCCAGACACATCTTAAATGAATCTACCGTGCCTGCCTCTACCACCTCTGCTGGCAACGCGTTCCAAACACCCACCACCCTCTGTGTGAAGTACTTGCCACATGTATCCCCCTTAAACGTTTCACCTCTCACCTTGAAAGCATGACCTCTCGTTATTGAATCCTTCACCCTGGGAAAAAGCTTGTCTCTATCCACCCTGTCTATACCCTTCATGATTTTGTAAACCTCAATCAGGTCCCCCCTCAATCTCCTTTTTTCTAATGAAAACAAACCTAACCTACTCAACCTCTCTTCATAGCTAGCACCTTCCACACCAGGAAACATCCTCGTAAACCTTCTCTGCACCCTCTCCAAAGCCTCCACATCCGTTTGGTAATGTGGCGACCAGAACTGTACACAGTATTCTAAATGCAGCTGAACCAATGTCTTGTACAATGTTAATATGGCTTGCCAGCTCTTATACTCAATACCCCGTCCAATGAAGGCAAGCATACTATATGCCTTCTTGACCACTCTATCCACCTGTGCAGCAACCTTCAGGGTACAATGAACCTGAACTCCCAGATCTCTCTGCCCATCAACTTTTCCCAAGGCTCTTCCAATCGTTGGATAATTCACTCTAGAATTGGACTTGCCCAAATGCATCACCTCACATTTGTCTGGATTGAACTCCATCTGCCATGTTTCCGCCCAACTCTCCGTCTATCTATATCCTCCTGTATTCTTTGACAGTCCCTTATGCTTTTTGCTACTCCACCAATCTTTGTGTCATCTGCAAACTTGCTGATCATACCAACAGTACTCCCTTCCCGATCATTTATGTAAATTACAAACAACAGTGGCTCCAGCACTGACCCCTGTGGAACACCACTGGGCACCTTTCTCCATTTCGAGAAACTCCCTTCAACTACCACTCTCTGTCTCCTGTTGCTCAACCAGTTCTTTATCCACCTAGCTAGAGCACCCTGCACACCATGTGACTTCACCTTCTCCATTAGTCTACCATGGGGAACCTTATCAAATGCCTTACGAAAGTCCATGTATATGACATCAACAGCCCTTCCTTCATCAAAGAACTCTATTAAGTTGGTAATCTCCCCCGTAAAAAAACATGTTTCCTATCATTGATAAGCCCATTCTTTTCCAAATATAAATAAATTTTATCTATCAGTACCTTCTCCAGCAACTTCCCCACCACTGATGTCAGACTCATTGGTCTGTAGTTACCCGGAATATCCCTACTACCCTTCTTGTACAGGGGACAACATGAGCAACCCTCCAGTCCTCCGGCACCTCACCTGTGTTTAAGGATGCCACAAAGATATCTGTCAGGGCCCCAGTCTATTTCCTCTCTCGCTTCCCTCAGCAACCTGGGATAGATCCCATCCAGTCCTGGGGATGTGTCCACCTTAATAACCTCTAGCCTACCCAACACATCTTCCCTACTTATGTCAACGTGATCCAGACTAATCAAACTTCTATCTCGAATCTCAACATTTATCATGTTCCTCTCCTCAGTGAACGCTGATATAAAATAATCATTCAGAATCACACCCTTTCTCTCAGGTTCGAAGTATGAATTTAATTCACTAGCCATTTCTTTGTTCCCCATTATAAATTCCCTCATTTCTGACTGTAAGGGTCCCACTCACGTTTTTAACCAATATATTTCTTTTTTCATAGCTATAGAAATTTTTACTGTCAGTTCTTAAGTTCCCACCGCTCTCATCCTCAACTTTCCCCTTCTTAATAAATCCCTTGGTCCTCCTTTGGTGACTTCTAAACTGTTGTTTTATCTTGCCAATTTGTATGTCCCTTTTTGCATCTAGAACTATCTCCAACTTCCTTCCTCAGCCGTCGTTTGGTCATTGTGCTCTCTAAACTCTTGTCCCAGACAGGAATAAACAACTTTTGTCATTTGCCTACTTGTTCTTTGAATGTTTGGCATTGTCTATCCACTGTGATTCCTTTCAGTCACACTTCCCAAACCATCAGAGCCAGCTCATGTCTTATATTATCATAGTTTCCCTTATTCAGATTTAGGACTCGAAACACATTCAATTCCAAATCATATCAAACAAGGAACTGCAGATGCTGAAAATCTGAACCAGAGACTGGAACTGATGGAGAAACTGAGCAGAAACCTCCGATGCTGCTAGCTTTGCTGAGTTTCACCAGCAATTTCCGTTTTGATTCAATCCCAAATATTTGACATGTGCCTCAAAAGGTGAGGGCCCAGCTCTGGAAACGGCCCGCCTGTCACAAAAACACCCATTGACCAATACCTTTTCCTTCCTGCCTCGTAACCAATGCTGGATCCAACATTAGCTGCTCGAGACTGTCATGCCATTTAATGAGATCACAAATGACCTACCACCTAGCTCCACAAGTAGGGTCATCACCCTCACCAGGATCTGCCTTGGTATGAAAACATTACTGCACAGATAGACACAGCAACGAAAGGCCAAATTAATGTGCAAAATACCCTGAAGGGGATTAACACTTGAGCAGAGGTGATGTGGATAGGGTTAACTCTGAGGGAGGTCGCGTTGAGGGGGATAACTCTGAAGGAGGTGGTGTTGAGGGAGTTAATCTGAGGGAGGTGGTATTGATGCGGTTAACGCTGAAGGATGTGATATTGAGTGGGTTAACTCTGAGGGAGGTGATGTAGAGGGGGTTAACTCTGAGGGAGGTGGTGTTGAGGGGGTTAACTCTTAGGGATGTGGTGTTGAGGGGGTTAACTCTGAGGGAGGTGGTGTTGAAGGGGTTAACTCTGAGGGAGATGGTGTAGAGGGGGTTAACTCTGAGAGAGGTGGTGTTGAAGGGGTTAACTCTGAGGGAGATGGTGTAGAGGGGGTTAACTCTGAGGGAGGTGGTGCTGAAGGGGTTAACTCTGAGGGAGATGGTGTAGAGGGGGTTAACTCTGAGGGAGGTGGTGCTGAAGGGGTTAACTCTGAGGGAGATGGTGTAGAGGGGGTTAACTCTGAGAGAGGTGGTGTTGAGTGGCTTAAATGAGTGTTGACCCAAAATAATCAGTTTCTAAACGATCAGCGATTTCCACTCACAATGAATTGACTGGAAAGTTCCACTGAGCACCCGAACAAAAACAGGCCGCTATCCTGAACACCCTGACAAAAACAGACCACTATCCTGAGCACCCTGACAAAAACAGACCACTATCCTGAGCACCCTGACAAAAACAGACCACTATCCTGAACACCCTGACAAAAACAGACCACTATCCTGAACACCCTGACAAAAACAGGCCACTGTCCTGAGCACCCTGACAAAAACAGGCCACTGTCCTGAGCACCCTGACAAAAACAGGCCACTGTCCTGAACACCCTGACAAAAACAGGCCACTATCCTGAGCACCCTGACAAAAACAGGCCACTGTCCTGAACACCCTGACAAAAACAGACCACTATCCTGAGCACCCTGACAAAAACAGACCACTATCCTGCAGAGGAAGTACTCCTTTCAGGTTTGTTGCCCAGTATTTTTTGCGACCGGTCATGACCTTGCACATCATCCATTCCTGTAAGTGACTCTCAGACCCTGTGTGAATAGGGGAGTGCTCTTTCACCTGATTACAATGGTAATGACTATACAGGGAACTGTTGTCACAAAATCTGACTGACTGTGCACTGTAACCATTTCATCAGCTTCATGTGAACGGAGAGCTGTGTAACCAGGACTCCAGATAGGGCTTGAAACCAAGCCCTGGGGGTGGGAATGGCCAGCTACACAGAATTGCAAAATCCAAGGCAAAGGAGAGGGTTGGATTGTTGCTTAGTGATAGGTCTGATTGTTACCAGAAAGGAAAAAGAATGGACAGAACGTGCGAATGTCAAATGTACCAAAGAAATATAAAAGTGCAGGGAATCTCAATAACAGAACAAATATAAAGAATTTATACATTAATACACACACCATTCAGAATTAGGCAGATGAATTAATGGCGGAAATTGAGATAAATCGAGATCACGAGGGGTTTGAACTAGTTAAAGAGGGGAGGGCTTAAGAGAGGTTGTGAATGTTTCCAGAAGAACTTATAGGATTTAGAGTAGTCAGGAATCTAACTTCAGGCATAGCAGATAAAGGAGACAACTACGAGGAGGGGGACAGTCAATGCAGTAGGGTGTTGGACTTCAATACACGCAATATCCAAAACAAGGGTAATGAGCTTCTAGCACCGACTGCAGTTGGCAACGATACTGCGAGTATCACAGAGACGTGGCTGCAAGGGGATCTGGGCTGGGAACTGAGTATCCAAGCACACATCACATCATATGGAAAGGACAGGCAGGTGGGCAGAGGGGGTGGGATGGCCTTGTTAGGAAGGAATGAAATTAAATCAATAGCAAGAAGTGAGATAGAATGAGAAGGTGTAGAATCTGTGTGCAGGACGATGGAGAAAGTTGATGTTTGGGATCAGGCCTCCCTGCAGTAGTCAGGATGTAGGGAGGAAAATAAGTCACTGACAGAAAAGCAATATAAGACATACACTATTACAGTAAACATGAGGGATTTCAATATGCAGGTGGACTGGGAAAATCGAATTGGGAACTGATCTCAAGAAAAGGAATTTATGGAATGTTCACGAGATGGTTTTTGGAGCAGCTTGTGGTAGATCCCATTTGGGAAGAGCCAGGTCTGGATTTGGTGATGTGTAATGAGGCAGACTTGATTAGGGAGCTTATTAGGTGAAGGGAACCCCTAGGGGGCAGTGACCATAATATGATCGAATTCACCCTGCAGTTTGAGGGGAAGAAGCTGGAATCAGATCTACAGGGGAACCTTGATTATCCGAACATGACGGGTGGGAACTATTTTGTTTGGATAATCGATTATTTGGAAAATCGATTAAATGCCTTTTCTCTGGGGCTTGGAGTTTTTAAAGTCTGCTCCCCATTCAGGAGACTTCATTTGCACACAGCATGCAAGACCCCACCCCCGACCCCGCCCCCAACACCATCCCCTCTCACCCCCAACCCCATCCAACACCCCCTGTCCCCCAACTCTGTCCAACACCGCCGCCCTCACCCTCAACCCCATCCAACACCCCCGTCCCCCAAACCCTCCGGGTGCTCCAGTTTCCTCCCACAGTCCAAAGATGTGCAGGTCAGGTGAATTGGCCATGCTAAATTGCCCGTAGTGTTAGGTAAGAGGTAAATGTAGGGCGGCGGGGCGGTGTGGACTTGTTGGGCCGAAGGGCCTGTTTCCACACTGTAAGTAATCTAATCTAATCTAATCTAATCTAAACACTGCCCCCCCTCACCTCCAACCCCATCCAACACTGCCCCCTCTCACCCCCAATCCTGTCCAACACAACCCCCCCTCACCCTAACTCCATCCAGCACCACTCCCCCCTCACCCCCAACCCTGTCCAACACCCTCCCATCCCCTAACCCCATCCAACACCACCACTCCCCCCCCCAACTCCGCCCAGCATCAAAGCCGAAGAGAAAGCATAGACTGTGGTGAAGATTAGTGGAGAGTCAGAGGATTAGGAAGCCTTCAAAACCAGCAGAGAATAACTAAGAAGTAATAAGGGGCAGCATGGTGGCTCGGTTATTATGGTTATTAGCACTGCAGCCTCACAGCACCAGGGTCCCAGGTTTGATTCCAGCCACGGGCAACTGTCTGTGTGGAGTTTGCACATTCTCCCCGTGTCTGTGTGGGTTTCCTCTGGGTGCTCCGGTTTCCTCCCACAATCCAAAGATGTGCCAGTCAGGTGAATTGTCCAAATTGTTAGGTGCATTAATCAGAGGGGAATGGGTTACTCTTCGGAGGGTCAGTATGGACTTGTTGGACCAAAGGAGCTGTTTCCACACTGTAGGGAATCTAATCTAAACAAAAAGATCACATATGAGAGTAAGCTAACTCGTGATATAAAAGCAGATTGCAAGAAATGTTTCAGATTGATATAAGGTAAGGGAGAGGCTAGAGTGGACACTGGGTCACTGGAAAATGAGGCTGGAGAAGTAGTAATGGGGAACAAAGAAATGGTGGAAGAACTAAACAGGTGCTTTGCATCAATTTTCACAGTGGAAGAACAAACTGCATACCAGAACTTCAAGCGAGTCAGTGGTTAACACTGCTGCCTCATAGCATCAGGGACCTGTGTTCAATTTCACCCTCAGACAACCATCTGTGTGGAATTTTCACATTCTCTCTGTGCCGGCCAGGGTTTCCTCCGAGTGCTCCAGTTTTTTTCCCACAGTCCAAGGAAGTGCAGATGAGGTAGATTGGCCCTGCGAAACTGCCAATAGTGTCGAGGGAAGTGCAGGCTGGGTGGATTGGCCATGGGAAATGCAGGGTTAGGGGTATAGGGTGGGGTAGATGCTCTTCAGAGAGTCAGTGTAGACTGGATAGGCCGAATGACCTGCTCCACACTGTGGGCGATTCTATGACGAGCGTATTGGCCATCACGAAGGAGAAGGTGCTGGGGAAGCAAAAAAGTCTGAACATAGATAAATGATCTGGACCAGATGGGCTACACTGCAGAGTTAGGAGCTAGCTGAAGAGACTGTAAAGGTATTGGTGGTGATCTTCCAGGAGGCACTACAGTGAGGGAGGGTCCCAGAGGACTGGAAAATGGTTCATGTAACCCCCTGTTTAGCAAAGGAGGGAGGCAGAAAGACAGGAAATTATTAGCTGTCTAGCCTAATGATGGCTGTTAGTGAGATTTTACAGTGCATTATTAAATAGACAATAGACAATAGGTGCAGAAGTAGGCCATTCTGCCCTTCGAGCCTGCACCACCATTCATTATGATCATGGCCGATCATCCTCAATCAGTATCCTGTTCCTGCCTTATCTCCATAACCCTTGATTCCACTATCCTTGAGAGCTCTATCCAACTCTTTCTTAAATGAATCCAGAGACTGGGCCTCCACTGCCTTCTGGGGCAGAGCATTCCACACACCCACCACTCTCTGGGTGAAGAAGTTTCTCCTCACCTCTGTCCTAAATGGCCTATCCCTTATTTTTAAGCTGTGTCCTCTGATGAGATTGTGGAGTACTTGGACGTGCATGGTAAACTAGGGCTAGGTCAGTAACAACATTATCAAGGAGACGTCATGTCTGACAAAACTATTAGAATTCTTTGAGGAGGTAATGAACAAGTTAGACAATGGAGGAGAAAGTGAGGACTGCAGATGCTGGAGATCAGAGCTGAAAATGTGTTGCTGGAAAAGCGCAGCTGGTCAGGCAGCATCCAAGGAGCAGGAGAATCGACGTTTCAGGCATCAGCCCTTCTTCAGGAGGGCTTTCCTGAAGAAGGGATTATGCCCGAAACGTCGATTCTCCTGCTCCTTGGATGTTGCCTGATCTGCTGCGCTTTTCCAGCAACACATTTTCAAGTTAGACAATGGAGCCCTCTTCCATTGGGCAGAAGTTACAAAAGTTTGAGAACAAGTAGCAACAGATTCAAGAACAGCTTCTTCCTCCCTGTTATCAAACTTATGAACAGCCTGCTTCTATATTTGAGTTGATCTTTCTCTGCACGTTCTCTGTAGCTGTAACATTGCATTCTGTTCCTTTACCCTGATGTACTTGTGTAAGGTATAATCTCATTTGCATCCAAAACAATACTTTTCACAGTATCTCAGTACACATGACAATAATAAATTAAATCAATTCAAATCAAAATCAGTGGACATGATCTATTCTGATTTCCAGAAGGCCTTTGACAAGATGCCATACAGGAAGCTGCTAAACAAGCATAAGAGCCCATGATGTTCGGGACAAGGTATTAAAAACATGCAAGATCTGGACCATATCCAGGCTTGGACTGACTGATCACTGATATGGATAGAGGATTGGCTGACTGGCAGAAAGCAGAGAGTGGGGATAAATGTTTCACAATGGCAGACAGTGACTACTGAAGTTCCATAGGGGTCAGTGTTGGGACCACAACTATTCACATTAAACATTAACAAGCAGATAGTAGAAACCGAGGACATTGTTGATAACTTTGCAGATGACACAATGATAAGTGGGGAGATGAGTAACGTTGAGGAAGCAGGGAGGCTGCAGAAGGACTTGGACAGTTTAGGAGAGTGGGCAAAGAAGTGGAAGGTGGAATACAATATGGGAAACTGTGAGGTTATGCACTTTGGATGGAAAAACAGAGGCATAGACTATTTTCTAAATGGGGAAATCCTTTGAAAATCTGAAGTACAAAGGTACTTGGGAGTCCTATTTCAGGAATCTCTCAAGATTAACATTCAGGTTCAGTTGGCAGTTAGGAAGACAAATACAATGGGAGCATTCATTTCAAGAGGGCTAGAATAGAGGGGCAGGGATTTCCTATTGAGGACATATAAGGTTCAGATCAGAGCACACGTGGAATAATTTGAGCAGTTTTGGGCCAAGTATCTAAGGAAGGGTGTGCTGGAGTTGGAGTGGGTCCAGACAGGTTTCCAAGAATGATTTTGGGAATGAAGAGCTTATCATTTGAGGAGCAGTGGAAGATATTGGTCTGAACTTGATGGAGTTTCAAAAGATGAGAGGAATCTGATTGAAACTTAGAGAATACTGAGAGTCCTGGATAGAGTGGATGTGGAGAAGATGTTTCCACTAGTAGGAGAGACTAGGACCCAAGGGCACAGCCTCAGAGCAAAGGGACTTTAGAACTGAAATGAGGAGAAATTTCTTCAGCCAGAGGGTGGGGACCCTGTGGGACTCATTGCTGCAGAGGGCTGTGGAGACCAAGACATTGAGTGTATTTAAGAGAGAGAGAGATAGGTTCTTGATTAGTAAGGGGATCAAGGGTTATGGGGAGGAGGCAGGAGAATGAGGTTGAGTAAGATTTCAGAAATAACCGAATAGCGGATCAGACCCAATGAGCTGACTGGCCTGCTGCTTTATCTTACAGTCTTACATTCATAATAACATTTCACAATCTGAAAATAGCCCAAAACTCAGTCCACAGTCAGTGAAAAACTCTTTAACTAAGCACAGAAGCCAACTTGCACACAGGGAAATCCCAAAAACGAACAGTAATGTGCTAATAACCAGCTCCTTGTGTAATACTGATTCAAAATGAATGAGAAATATTGCCCGAAATACCAGTGAAAAACTGTTGACTTTTCTTCAAAATAGTTCTGTGGGATCTTTTGTGCGTCTGGCGGTGGGATGGAGAGGGTGATTTTATTGAGGCCCAGAGAGGAAGAGAACTTGTGAGTGCCATGTCAATGAGGCAGGATGTCAATTTCTATTTCCCGATGGAGAACAGTGATAAAGTGAGTGAGGTGTCTGTGACGTGTCAATGTCTCAAACGCATCTGTGGTTGATTCCTTTCAGTAATACATTTAAATGTCAGCAAAACTCATCAGCATGAAACCTTTTAGAACTCTCAGTGAACCTTCAAGATAAATTCAACAGTAAATAGGAATCCTGCAGCATTCAGTACCTTATGATTTCCGTTCAATAGGTCAGTATTTCGCCATAGTGTCTGAAGGTGCCTGGCTTTGCTTGTTGCATTGACCAAGATCCTTACTCCACCTGATGAAGGGTCAGCTATGAAAGCTTGTGATTTCAAATAAACCTGTTGGACTATAACCTGGTCTTGTGTGACTTCCGACCTTGTCTGCCCCAGTCCAATACCGGCATCTCCACATCAAAGATCCTCAGACAGCACCTTCCAAACCTATGACCACTTCCATCCAGAAGGACAAGGGCAGCAGATACATGGGAACACCACCCCCTGCAAGTTCCCTCCAAGCCACTCACCATCCTGACTTGAAAATATATCGCTGTTCCTTCACTGTCGCTGAGTCAGAATCCTGGAATTCCCTCCCTAAGGGCATTGTGGGTCAACCCACAGCACATGGACTGCAGTGGTTCAAGAAGGCAGCTCACCCCCACCTTCTCAAGGGGCAACTAGGGACAGGTAATAAATGCTGGAACAGGCCATGACAAGCCCAGCCCTTGTGTGAATTTTACAAAACCAGAACGTAAGAGGGCAGGAACCAGGGAATGGGAACTGGCAAGGAGGGGTGTGACGGATAAGGCTGAGGCAGTGGAGGAGGGGCATTAGTGGTTGGATTGAAATGTTGGGCTTCAGGTGTATAGAACTGTGGAGGTCAGAGGGAGAACTGCATTGTTGGACAGTCAGTACTGAGGGAGCGTCGCACTGTCGGAGAGTCAGTGCTGAGGGAGTGCCGCACTGTCGGAGGGTCAGTGCTGAGGGAGCGTCGCACTGTCGGAGGGTCAGTGCTGAGGGAGTGCCGCACTGTCGGAGAGTCAGTGCTGAGGGAGTGCCGCACTGTCGGAGGGTCAGTGCTGAGGGAGTGCCGCACTGTCGGAGAGTCAGTGCTGAGGGAGTGCCGCACTGTCGGAGGGTCAGTGCTGAGGGAGTGCCGCACTGTCGGAGGGTCAGTACTGATGGAGTGCCGCACTGTCAGAGGGTCAGTACTGACGGAGTGCCACACTGTTGGAGGATCAGTACTGAGGGAGTGCTGCAGTGTCAGAGAGTCAATACTGAGGGCGTATCACACTATCAGATGATCAGTACTTTTGAAGGGTTGGTGCTGAGGGTGCCAAACTGTCAGAGGGTCAGTGCTGAGAGAGTGTTGCACTGTCAGAGGTCAGTATTGAGGGAGTGCCATATTGTCTGAGGGTCAGTGCTGAGGGAGTGCCATACTATCGGAGGATCAGTGCTGAGAGAGTGTCGCACTGTCAGAAGGTCAGTGCTGAGGGAGCGCCGCACTGTCGGAGGGTCAGTGCTGAGGGAACACCGCACTGTCAGAGGGTCAGTACTGAGGGAGTGCCACACTATCGGATGTTCAGTACTGAGTGAGCGCCACACTGTCGGAGGGTCAGTACTGAGGGAGCACTGCACTGTCAGAGGGTCAGTGCTGAGGGAATGCTGCACTGTTGGAGGGTCATTACTGAGGGAGCACCGTACTGTCGGAGGATCAGTGCTGAGGGAGTGCCGCACTGTCAGAGGGTCAGTACTGAGGGAGTGTCGCACTGTCGGAGGGTCAGTGCTGAGGGAGGGCCACACTGTCAGAGGGTCAGTACTGAGGGAGTGCCGCACTGTTCGAGGGTCAGTACTCCTTCAGTATTGACTCTCTGACAGTGTAGGACACCGTCCGCACCAATCCTCTGACAGCGCAGCATGGGAGTGTCAGCCTGGAGTTTGTGCCCGTGTCTGAGAGTTGTCACCTTAACTCACTGTCTCTAACTCAGTGTTTGCCACTTTTATATGGCTGACCCACAAAAAAAATATAAGTCAGAATAAACTAAATGATGAAAGATGAATTAGAGCTCACACACTTGAACTTTCTCTCTCATAAACATACACTCTCATGCTGTTTCTCTTACACACTCTCTGTCTCTCTTACACTCTCTCTCACACACTGTCTGGCTCTCACACTGTCAGTTTCTCTCACACACTCTGCCTTGCTGTCTCAATCGCTCTGTCTCTGATACACTGTGTCTCTCAAACACTCTCTCACATATTCTTTCTCATGCACATTCTCTCTCTCACACAAACACTATCACATTGTCTCTCTCACACACCGTCTTTCTCCAGCTTTCACTCTCACACACACTCCTGTCTCTGTCTCTCAAATACTCTCTGTCACACTTACTGTGTCTCTGACACACACACTCTCTCATACTGACTCTCTCTCACACACTCTTTGTCTCTCTCTCTCACACACATTTTCTCTCTCACACATACATACTCTCTCACAGTCTCTTTGACTCTGTCACACTCTTTGTCTCTCTCACACACAAACACACACACATAGTCTCTCTTACACTCTCTGTCTCCCACCCATGTTCTCTTTCTCTCTCACACACATTCTCTTCTCACACACACATACACTGTCTCTCACACACATCCTCTCACACAGACACTGTCTCTCACAATCTCTGTCTCTCTCTCTCTCTCTCTCAAACACGCACTCTCTCACACTCTCTCTCTGACAAAAAACACACAATCTCTTTCTCTCTCTCTTCCTCTCTCACACCCATGGCAGGTTGGATTCCAAAACTCCAAAATTGTGAAATAGATTTTTTTGAAAGTGGTCTGCATCAGATGCAAATAAGCTGTGGGTGTGAATTCAGTGGTTGACTTTGGGAGGCTGATAAAGGTAACACCTCACAGTGTCAAAGAAACCTCCATTGGACTGGACTGGTCAATTTCTCCAACCAAAAACAGGAGAATCTCAGCAGGTCTGGTGGCATCTGTGGTGAGAGAAACAGAGCTAATGTTACAAGTCTAGTCATCCTTCGTTTTAAGGGCCCACTGAGTTGGTCCTGCCAAAAGACATTATTACCTACACTAATCCCACTTTGCCCCCCTAGACCCACAGTCATATCAATCCAATTCATAATGCCACAGGACTGAGAGGGTCAGGCACAAGCTCTGTCCATTTGTCACACGGTCAGTGCTCTGTTCCTTTCAATGACACTCAGTCTAACATCTCAGCTAAAATACGTCAAGGGTAGATGCAGGACAGATGCAAATAGATAGATAATAGACAGGATAGATGTCGGGAAAATGTTGCCCCTTGTTGGAGAGTTTAGAAACAGAAGACAATTTTTAAATGAGAGGGATGCCACTTCAGACTGAGATGAGGAGATTTTTTTGACTCTGAGGTTTGTGAACCTTTGGAATTCTCTCTGCCAGAGGGCTGTGGGATCTGAGCCTCTGGGTCTGTTTTAAGATCTAGATTGATAGGTTTCTGATTCCCCAGTGGGGTACAGGGTTCTGGGGATAGTGTGGATCAGGCAGTGAAGTGTTTGACCGGTCACGATCATACTGAATGGTGGGTCAGGCTCGGAGGGCTGAATGGCCTACGCCTGCAAAGATGTTCCTCAACCCTGATTGGATGTTTTCCTGGAGGATCCAACTTTCTACCATCACTCTCCTCCCAATGGTCACCTTGCATGTGAGGTGTGTCTGGTCAGTCAGGAAATGAAGATGACTGTCCATCCAACTGTCTTCTTCAGTACCTCCGGTATCTCTCTCCTTCCTGAACAAAGCTCTTCACAAAATATTCAATCTGATCACAACTTTTCTTTGGTGCAGCATCAAAATCATTGATCTTCAATTCCTGGAGAAGTGAGGACAATGCTAATGAGATGTTGATGGACGGTAATCCTGAGCCAGGGAGCAGTGCATCAAATGGGATCAATCAATGTCAACGTGATGCTGAGTGCACATAATGTTTCCATATCTGTCTGTATCTGTGTGTGTGCATGTTATCAGTGCACATATCTATGTGTGTTTGCACATTGTCTGTGTGTGTGTCTGTGTTGTGTGTGTGCTTGTGTGTGTGTATCTGTCTGTATTTGCGTTTTTCTACATATCTATCTGTATTTATTGATCTGTGTGTCGATGTCATCTGTGTGTGTGTGTGTATCTGAAATTCTATTTGTGTATGGATCTGTGTGTGACTCTAGCTGTGTTTGCATATCTGTATGGATCTGTGTATTTGTTTCTTTATTCTTTCATGGGATGTGAAAGGTGATGCTGGTTGGGCCAGTCTTTATTGCCCGTCCCCAGTTGCCCCTTGAGAAGGTGGGGGTGAGCTGCCTTCTTGAACCGCTGCAGTCCATGTGCTGTAGGTAGACCCACAATGCCCTTAGGGAGGGAATTCCAGGATTTTGACCCAGCGACAGCGATATTTCCAAGGCAGGACACTGAGTGGCTTTGAGGAGAGTGATCAGTTGATGGCTTTCCAGGAAGCCAGCTGTTGGTGCTGTGCACTGACTCCGGGAAATCAACTCGGGAGGACAGCCTGCTGCCAGGAAGCAAGGTGGAGGGAAATGGAGAGCAGCAGACTGGGGCTTTTCCTGAGAGCCACCTAGATAGCTGTGGGCCTGTATGGGGAAGAGTCCTGCTGTGTCAGCTGTGGCCTAGATTCAGGGCCTGACACTATACTCTGCTTCACCACAGACCACAGCTTCCACTGAACTGAAAGTGTTAACCGAATCAGCACACGGCAACGACCATGTTACCTCAACCATCAGAACAGTTCCCCTCCCAAAACCTCCCCTAAAGCACCTTGCTCGCACTCTCATACACATTCATTACCGGATTTGCAAAGTCACGTCCCAACAGCAAAACAGTTCAGCTGAACGGGAGAGCAGCTCTGTGGGTGTGGGGCTGGGGCTGGGGCTGGGGGGTAAATGGGTGGAGAGTCACACTGTGTTGGCTGAGACCCTTGGGCTCCTGATGGACTTGACATTGTTATGAAGGAGCCTGTTTGTCGCTGTCACCTGACAGGGGGCTACCCTCTGTGACAGGGCTCCCCCATCGCGGTGACCAGGGTCCCCCTATAGGGGACTCAAGGCTACCCCATCGCGATGACCAGGCTCCTCCCATTGAGGTTACAAGACTCCTCCGCATTGAGGTGTCAAGGCTGCCCCATCACAGTGACAAGGCTCCCCCCTCGAGGTGGAGAAAGTGAGACTGCAGGTGCTGGAGATTAGGTCAGACAGCATCCGAGGCAGGAGAATCGAGGTTTCAGGCTGGAGCCCTTCATCAGGAATGTAGACTCCCCCATTGCGGTGACAAAGCTTCCCGTATTGAGGTGTCAAGATTCCCCCACTGCAGTGACAAGGCTCCCCCCATTGAGGTGAATGTCAAGTGTAGTTAGTCCACAGTGATAGGCAGACTCCACTTCCCTTTTAACTGAAATGCTTGAAAGGCCATCTTTCTTTTCATACTCATCCAAGGCTGGCTGGGGCAGCAGTTATCACACCTCCCTAGTTGCCCAGGAGGAGGTGGTAGTGAGCTGCAGACGTTGGGATGTGAGCAATGCAGTTAGGGAGGGAGTTCCTCCCAACCGCGAGTGTCCAGTTCACAATCCTGTGTGCCACATTTACAGACAGAAACTGACAAGTTGAAGTTGTCAGAAGACATAGAAGAAAGAGTAGGCCATTCAGCCCATTGAGTCTGCTTACCCTATTCAATTTTAATACGTTAATTGCTCAATTCCAGCGATATTAAGGTGGATTTTGTCATTAACTGTGGGTTCAGGTGTATCCTGAGCTTTCTGGAACCTGCTAGTGAAAGTGAGGTGAGAGATGGCAGCAATGTTCAGTGCTATCTGGGAACCTGCCAGTGGTTCGCTCCTTAGTGAAGGGCCCATCCCTGATGAAGAGCTCAAGCTCAAAATCTCAACTCTTCTGCTCCTCGGATGCTGCCTGACTGGCTGTGCTTTTCCAGCAACACACTCTTTGACTCCTTGGTAAAGAAATGAATTTATGGCCTGGCTGTTGTCAGTGAGCTGGAGAGATTCCGAGGCGTACAATCCGACCCTCTGGTTTATCACTGCATCATCAGAACAGTGTTTACATTGCAGGAGAACCGCAGCCTCCTCTCCACTGAAGCTGCACTCTGCACAACCAGCCAATGGAGCAGCAGAAAACTGCAGTTTACTGGAGACTGTAACAGTTATAGTGTACACACAGGCTCAGAGTACACACAGGCTCAGAGTACACACAGGTACAGTCTACATACAGGCACTGGTACATACAGGCATTGTGCACACACAGGTACAGTGTACATATCGGCACAGTGAACATACAGGTACAGTGTACATACAGATACAGGGTATGGACAGAGTGCACAGGCACAATGTAAGGTACAATGTACAGTGTACATAGAGGCTCAGAATACACACAGGTACAGTGTACATACAGGCACAGGTACTGTGTATGGACAGAGTGTACAGGCACAGTGTACCAGTACTGTGTATGGACAGAGTGTCTAGGCACAGTGTACAGGTGTAGGAGGAACTTCCTCAGAATGTCGGAAGACTGGTGCCTCAGGAAGGTCCCTCTCTGATGCTGGGCAGGTTTGGATGTTTGTAACCTGCCAGTATACAGCCTGTTCGCTGCTGGACCTGGGGGCAATGTCAATGTCAGCATTGTCCTCAGCATCTGAGATCCCTAGACCTTCCCAGGGATTAGTTGGAGACGTTTTCAGCCAGTGTGTTACACAGGTCCCTGATGACACATTGGCCAGGGTGATGTCAATGTTGACCACAGGTGATGTCAGTCAGAGAACAGAGCGGTCTGGCTCCCAGCTCTCACTGGCTTCCTGTGTGTGCAAGGCCTCTCTGACTACACACAGAGCAGTTAAGCTCATACTGATCACTCTCCCTTCCCAGCAACACTATGGACTAGGGACACACATCATCACTGTCCAAAGGACAGGCAGAAGCAGGCAATAAGTATTGACCTAGCCAGTGATATCCACATCCCCCACCATTGATAAAACCAGGAATATTCATCAACAAGGACTTCCATTCCATCAACATCCTGTGAAACTAAAAAGAGTTCCCGTTGACTCCAATTTGAATACTGCACTTGGTCAAATAAAGCCTGGCTATCACTCTGACCTCCCTTCCAGTGAACATGTTGAGAAGGATGAAGTGTACTTGGGGAATAAAGTGTAATGTATTGGAGTGGACTTGATGAACCAGAGAAAAGCACACATGTGTGTAGCTTGACTCTTCCATTCCCTGCCCTGCTTATGTCATTGAACCACATTCTGAATGGAGTCCAGGGGGAAGGCAAGGCCTCTTTTCTGCTGACTCACCAGGCTGAAATCCCAAAGCATCAGCAGCTTATCATCAATGTCCACTTCAGCCGTCTATTGGGTGACCTAGCCACACAGTCACTCACCATGATACAAAGCTTCACAGAATCCCTACCATCTAACACTGACTGATTATAACAGCACGGGGCAGCACGGTGGCACAGTGGTTAGCACTGCTGCCTCACAGCGCCAGAGACCCGGGTTCATTTCCCGCCTCAGGCAACTGACTGTGTGGAGTTTGCACATTCTCCCCGTGTCTGCGTGGGTTTCCTCCCACAGTCCAAAGATGTGCAGGTCAGGTGAATTGGCCATGCTAAATTGCCCATAGTGTTAGGTGTAGGGGTATGGGTGGGTTGCGCTTCGGCGGGTCGGTGTGGACTTGTTGGGCCGAAGGGCCTGTTTCCACACTGTAGGTAATCTAATCTAATAACAGTGAGTTAAGGACACCAGCACTGTTACAGGCTGGGAGCTTGGCTGAACTCTGTGATTAGCTGAAGTCGATATGATGGGTTTGAAGCTGTGCTCCTCTGTGTCTGTCTGGAGATTGGTGCCTTCACACCACGGTGAGTGAACTGTCTGAATTTATCTGCAAGCATCAGTTTATGGTCACAGAGTGCTGACTGAAATGAGTCAGTACCGGATTTGAGAAGTCATTTTGCTTATTTATCTGTAAATAAGATCTGTTATTTTGAACAATTTCAATTTTGCAATAGCAAGACATCAGTCAAAAAGTGTTCCTCATCAATATGAACAACAAATACC
Source organism: Chiloscyllium punctatum (assembly GCF_047496795.1). Lineage (NCBI taxonomy): Eukaryota > Metazoa > Chordata > Chondrichthyes > Orectolobiformes > Hemiscylliidae > Chiloscyllium > Chiloscyllium punctatum. The sequence goes on from NC_092749.1 coordinate 4,333,167, forward strand.
TTGCTATCATGTTTAAGAGATTCCTCAACCACTCTCAGGACAGAGGCAACACGGGGTTAGATACAGAGTAAAACTCCCTCTGCCTGATCTCCAGTAAACATACCCAGGACAGAGATAGCATGGGGTTAAACACAGAGTAAAGCTTCCACTACACAGTGCCCGACAAACTGTAATAAGCTAGTCAGACCAGATTTCCCTTTCCTGAATCCACACTGACTCTGTTTGATCAGATTATTAAAAATCACACAACACCAGGTTATAGTCCAACAGGTTTAATTGGAAGCACACTAGCTTTCGGAGCGACGCTCCGAAAGCTAGTGTGCTTCCAATTAAACCTGTTGGACTATAACCTGGTGTTGTGTGATTTTTAACTTTGTACACCCCAGTCCAACACCGGCATCTCTGAATCATGATCAGATTATGATTGTCCAAATGTTCTGTTCTTCCTTAATAATTGATTCCAACACAAGATTGGATTAGATTACTTACAGTGTGGAAACAGGCCCTTCGGCCCAACAAGTCCACACTGCCCCGCTGAAGTGCAACCCACCCATACCCCTATATTTACCCCTTACCTAACACTACGGGCAATTTAGCATGGCCAATTTACCTGACCTGCACATCTTTGGACTGTGGGAGGAAACCCACGCAGACACGGGGAGAACGTGCAAACTCCACACAGTCAGTTGCCTGAGAAGGGAATTGAACCCGGGTCTCTGGCGCTGTGAGGCAGCAGTGCTAACCACTGTGCCACCTTGCCGCCCTTAATGAGAGGCAAATTGGCCTTTAGCTACCCTTGTTTTGCCTCCTTCCTTTTCAGTTAGGGGTATCACATCAGCAGTTTTTCACTTCACTGGTATTTCTCTGGAATCCTCGCCTTGGCCTAGAACCACACTGGAATCCATTCCTTAGCCTGTTGTATAAAGACTCCCCTCACACTGGGAAAATGAATTTATTGTCTCTTTTTCTGTAGTGCAGAGGTTATCAGGTTTGTTTAACAAGTGAAAAGTCCCCACTTCAAAGGCATGCAGAAACAAAGATGGGCCTTTGTTTGGGGTGGCACTGTGTCTCAGTGGTTAGCACTGCTGCCTCATGGGACCAGGGTTCAATTCCAGCTTTGGGTGATTGTTTGTGTGGAGTTTGTACATTTTCCCCATTTCTGTTGGATCCTCTAGTTTCCTCCCACAGACCAAGGAAGTGCAGGTTAGGTGGATTGGCCATGCTAAATTTCCCATAATGCTTGGTGATGTGCAGATTAAGTGGGTTAGCCATGGGAGATACAGGGATAGGGTTGGGGGTTGAGTCTTGGCGGGGTGCTCTTTGGAGAGTTGGTGTGGACTTGTGCTGAATGGCCTGTTTTCCCACACTGTCGGGATTCTGTTCTAATCCAAGGATTTTAGAAAATTACAGCCAATGTACCCATAACTCTGCCGCTCCCTCTTTTCAGATCCTGGGATGCAAGTAGTCAGGGCCAGGAGAAGTCTCTGCTTTTAGCCCCATTAGGTCATCTGACAGTACTTCTGTAGTGATGGTGATGGCATTTAGTTCCACCCTACTCACCATGCTCCCCACCACTCCCTCCACACCTCCACCCCCTGGATTCTTTCGTATTAGTGGGATGTTTGAAGTCTCTTCTGCTGTAAAGACTGATGCAAAATATCTGTTCAACTCCTCTGCTATTTCCTTGTTCCCAAAACCACCTTCCTCATTCATCTTCTAAATTCTATGACCTATGCTCATCTTGACCTCTTTCTTCTTTTTTGTGTATTTAAATAAGCTCTTACTGTCAGTTTTTGTATTAACAAAGAATAATACAGCACAGGGACAGTCCCTTCGGCCCCTCAAGCCTGCACTGACACATTTTCCCCCCTCCATCCTGAGAAAAAGCTCCATACTCTCTATTCTATCCATTCCATTCACAAACATATAAACCTCTATCAGGTCGCCCCTCAACCAGAGAACACAGCTTGAAAATACGGGGTAGACCATTTAGGACAGAGATGAGGAAAAACTTCTTCACCCAGAGAGTGGTGGCTGTGTGGAATGCTCTGCCCCAGAGGGCAGTGGAGGCCCAGTCTCTGGATTCATTTAAGAAAGAGTTGGATAGAGCTCTCAAGGATAGTGGAATCAAGGGTTATGGAGATAAGGCAGGAACAGGATACTGATTAAGGATGATCAGCCATGATCATATTGAATGGTGGTGCAGGCTCGAAGGGCAGAATGGCCTACTCCTGCATCTATTGTCTATTGTCTCAATCTCCTGCGTTCCAGTGAAAACAAAACTAGTCTATCCAATCTTTCTTCTTCGCTAAATTCCCCAAACCAGGCAACATTGTGGTAAACCTTTTCTGTGCTTTCTCCAAAGCATCCACACCTTCTCTATGTGAAGTTAGCCCTTGCGGTTTATTTTCTCTATTATCTTTATAATCATTTTTGCCTTCCTTTACTGGATTCTGAATTTATTCTTGCCTTCAAGGCTATCGCTGACTTTTGCCCCCTAATGGTCTTTTCCTATTGACTTAATCCCCTCCTTAACATTCCCATTAGACCACAGTTGGCTCTTTCTGGTTATTATGTGGGTTTGGACAGAATGGATATAAAGAACATGACTCCCTCGTAGACAGATCACAGACCAGGGAATACGTATCTGATGCGTTTTCCAAAGGAAATAAATGTGAAGTAATAAAAAAAACATTATTATTTTACAAGTAGGTAGGGTCTGGAATGCACTGTCTGGAAAATGTGGTGAAAACAGATTCAACTGAGACATTCAGGAAGGTATTGAGTGTTATTTAGTTGGAAACAACATGCAGTATAAGCAGATAAGGCTGGAGACTGGCACTGGGTCAACTTGCTCAAAGAGCCACAGTGACACAATGGGCTGAATGGCCTCCTCCTGCCTTACAGTCCAGTTGTCACCTACACCTGGTCCATCCCCGACTCTTCCCTCCTCCCCTTCCTTGACATGTCTCTGTCCATTTCTGCAGACACTCTGTCCAATAATGTCCATTACAATCCCACCGACTCCCACGTTACCTTGACTACACCACCTCACACCCTCCTTCCTGCAAGGACTGCACTTCATCCTCCCAGCTTCTCTGTCTCCACGATACCTGTTCCAATGATGCCATTTCCCACCAGACTGCCTCTGATATAACCTCCTTTCCCCTCAACCCAGGATTTCCCTTCATTAGACCCTCAGCCATGACCAACCCATCTCCCACCCTTCTACCCTATCCCACCCTCCCAGAATAGCCATCGGGTTCCTCTTGCCCTGATATTGCATGTCACTCATCGGCACATTCAAAGGATCATCCTCCCCCATTTTCACCACCTCCAGGAGGGTGTCCCCAAAAAACACGACATCCCCTCCTCGCCCGGCAGTATTCTGCATGGACTGTTCCCTCTGTGACCCCCTGGTCCACCCCTCCATCGCTCCCAACGCTTCCTCACCCTCACACGGCATTTTCCTATTCAATGGTGGAACTTCATCCCTCCTCACTGTCCAAGGTCCCAACACACCTTCCAGGTGAAGCAGCAATTTACCTAAACTTTTTAAAATCTAGTCCAGGATATTCACTGCTGACAATGCAGTTTCCTTTTCACATGCACAGTCTACTCTGTCCACCACTGACGTTCGGTCGCAGTAGTGCATACTACCTACAGAATACATGGCTGAGGTTCACAAAAGATCCAAACCTATGGCTGCTTCCATCTAGAAGGACAAGGGCAGCAGATACATGGGGACATGACCCCCTCTCCGAGCCACTCACCACCCTGACCTGGAAATATATCGCCGTTCCTTCACTGCTGCTGGGTCAGAATCCTGCAATTCCCTCCCTTAGGGCATTGTGGGTCAACCCACAGCACATGGTTCAAGAAAGCAGCTCACTGCCACCTTCTCAAGGGACAACATGGGATGGAGCGATAAATGTTGGCCCAGACAGCAATGCCCCGTCTCATGAGTGAATAAAAAACTTGGCAAGACCAAACACAGTCTGGGATGTGAAACCTTCTGGAGAAATGGCCCTGGCCTCCCAGCTGCTTGGTCATTTTGGTCCATCACCATGCTGTCACGCTAACATTCCTGGTCCTGCTGCAGCATGTCAGCGAACTCCATTGCAAACTTGTGGAACAGAAGCTCATTTCCGCAATGATAATACACAGCGTTCAGGACCCAACACTGAGTTCAATAACATCACAGCACAAACATAGTTTTCCATTTTGTTTCACCCTCTCGATGCCTCCGCAGTCACGCCTGCATATATTTGTTCTCAGCAGAGCTGACCTATTTTCTATGACTGACACCTACCATCAATATCTACTTTTCGTTTCTGTTGTTGATCTCCCGACCGTGAGCACCCCCGTTCATTCTGCTCTGGCCACCTTCACTATTCGTTCCACATGTTCCTCCTCCGTCATCTCAACAGCATTGAGAACAAACAAGTTCCAGCTTTCTTCAGGTGTGAAGAAGTTATATTAGACTCGAAACATTAACTCACTCTATAGATGCCTCCAGACCTGCTGCATTTTTGCAGCACTCTGTTTTGATTTCAGATTGCCAGAATCTGCGGTAGTTTGCTCTTATTGAGATACAGCATGGGGTTAGATATAGAGTAAAGTTCTCTCCACACCGTCCCCAACCAACACTCCCAGGACAGGAACAGCACAGGGTTAGATACAGAGTAAAGCTCCCTCTAAACTGTCCCCCATCACACAGTCCCAGGACGTAAGGCTGGCTGTGTGCTTCCTGCTGGTGTTGGTCTCAGTATCGGGGTGGAAGAGCCAGGTCCATGGCTAAGCTCTTCAGAAAGAATGTAATTCTGAACCTTTAACTTTATTTCTTTATTTTTTGACTTTGTGCCCAATATTTTGTAACTAGGACCTTTGTATCGAAGATGGTGCCCTGAATGGTGACATTTTCAATGTACTGCTGTGTCCCTGCACTTCAGTACAAGGAACAATAAACTTAATTCTAATTCTAATCAATGTCTATTTTTGCCTTTTAACAGGGTCTACCTTCATCAACATTACACTGATCACAGTAACAGAGTAATTGAAGGTTTGTTTTTGATTGCAGATTGCTACAGCTCTCTGCAGGTTCAGAATGCTGGCTGCAACATAATCTCAATCATCAGACCTTCTCAATCAGTGACTGGTTGGAGCAGATATCCATCGCTGAAGGCAGTTTGACTTTAGTCTTTCTTTAAATACATACAACTAGGGAACTTACTTGTAAGTTTGGGCATAAACAAACCAACTGTAGTGCCATGACAAATCTCATCTTTTGAAAGAGCATAGAGCATAGAAAAGTATAGCTTAAAACAGGCCCTACAGCCCACGATGTTGTGCCTAGGATTATTCTTAATCTAAAATAAAATAACCTAATTTACGCACCCCTCAATTCACTTCTGTCCATGTCCATGTCCTGCAGTCACTTAAAGGTCCCTAATGACTCTGCTTCCACTACCACTGGCAACGCATTCCATGTGTTCACAACTCTCTGCGTAAAGAACCTACCCCTGACTTCCCCTTCGAACCTTTCTCCTAATATCTTAAAATTATGACTCCTCGTGCCAGTCAACCCTGCCCTGGGGGAAATTCTCTGACTATTGACACTATCCAAGCCTCTCATTACCTTGTACACCTCGATCAGGTCTCCTCTCTTCCTCCTTCTCTCCGGAGAGAAAAGTCTGAGCTTAGTCAACCTCTCTTCGGAAGACAAGCCCTCCAGTCCAGGCAGCATCCTGGTAAACCTTCTTTGCTATCCCTGACTGGCTCTACCTTCTCCCTGATCATTGTCTTATTCCTCATGTATGAGTAAAATGCCTTTGGGTTCTCCCTAATCCTTCCTGCCAAGCCTTTCTCGTGCCCCTTCCTGGCTCATAAAGGTCATAAAGTCAGAGCGAACTTATCTTAATGAGATTTTAATTGCAATAATTCTTCAACTGATAGTGCAGAATGGTCTGCAGCTTCAATGAACTTGGTGAACTTACTGAATCTTGTAGGTCAGGAGCTTCAGGCTGGATGCTGACCTACATCTACATCTTGAGCAGGTATGGTTTGGTGTGACTGCATTGGAATTGGCCCAGCACATCCCCCAGTGAAGGCAACAGCTCTGCTTCAAACTGCTGCTGCTGACAGTTGCAAAATGAGTCATTCAGTAACAATTCAAGGGTGAAATCGCTTAGTTTGACTGGTTCCGTAAATCCCCAGCGACATTGAGCAGGTCAAACATTGTATCGCAGAGTGTTTAAAGTGAGATTGTAGATAAAAAATACAGAAACAGGGTTGGGGGTGTGGCGATTCTGTTGTTGATAGTGTTTAGAGCCAGTCCAGCTTGAGTTAATGAATTAAACCATACATTATTATCTTAATCCTATAGAAAGAGATTGTCGTCATTGTAAATTCTTCGGTCTGGGACTGAACTGGTCCTGTCTAGCATCCTCCCACTCTCATTGGCATCACTGACCAACACTGAATCCTGAACTTGCAACAGCTGGTGTTAAAGTGATCATCCTTCTTTCCATAGTGCTCCATGGCTCCACCTCTCCCTATCGCTGTTATCCCCTCCATCATCTCTTGCAGACCCTCAATTTGAATTACTCTACCATTACTCTTGCTCCTTGCTGCCTCAGCCCCCAACCCTGAAACTCCCTCCCTGAACAACTTGCCTCTTTGATGTTGATCACACAACTCCAAACCAACATCTCTGATTTGGTCATTTGATCCAACAATCTCCTCATGTACTGAGAGAAAATGTGCTGGAGATCACAGTGGGTCAGGCAGCATCCATGGAGAGAGAGTAAACTAATGTTTTGAGCCCAGATGACTCTTCATCAGGGCTTCAGTACAGGTTCCAGCATCTGCAGTAAATCACTTGTTCAGTGACAAGTGTCCATTATTAACACGAAGCATTTTGGGATGGTTCGTGATACTGTATAAATACAAGTTATTGTTGACGTATTTTGAGTATAGATCTCAGAAATTGGAAAACAAATCAAGAATGAGATTGGTGGGAGGTTTCAAGAGTAATAGCAATAGGAACCTTCATCAGCTATTCCATTTGTTTCATTCTTTGGATGTGAGCATTGCTGGCAATATTGGGACATTGTGTACATTCCTAGCTATTCGGACAAGGTTTGTCTTTGAGCCAGAGTCACGGAGGCCTCCAGCCCTGAATAGTGCCCATTGAGTCTGCACTGGTCAAAAACAACCACCTAATTTTCCATTCCAATTTTCCAGCACTTGGCCCATTGCCTTGGCATTGCAAGTGCACAGACTCCTACAATGCTCCAATCAGGGACCAAAGCAACTTGACAACCAAGTGTCTCATTGGAACAATTCAGAAAGCAGTTTAAATTGGTGTAGTGGAACTGGTGTCACACTAACACACAGTAGATTTTATTCCCTAAAGGACATTACTTAAGCTCTTGGATTTTTGCAACAATTTGTCAGCTTCATGGTTGATTTTATTGCCAGCTTGATAATTGACCTGAAACGTTAACTTTATTTCTCTCCCTACAGAAGCTGCCAGACCTACTGTGTTTCTCCAGCAATTGCTGTGCTTGTTTCATAAGTTTGTCTGCCAGCTGGTTCCATAAGATCATAGTTGGTCTATGACTTTATCCGTATCCACATTCCAAAGGTGTGCAGGTCAGGTGAATTGGCCATGGGTCACAGGAATGTGCTGGCAGACAGCAAACTGGTTTGAAGTGTGTCTACTTCAACGCCAAAAGTATCCAAAATAAGATAGGTGAGCTTGCAGCAAGGATAAGTACCTGGGACTTCGATGTTGTTACCATTTTGGAGACATGGATAGAGCAGGGTGAGGGGTGAATGTTGCAGGTTCCAGGGTTTAGATCTTTCATTAAGAACAGGCAAGGTGGTAAAAGAGGGGGAGGTGTGGCCTTGTTAGTCAAGGATAGTATAATGGTGGCTGAGAGAACTTTTGATGAGGACTTGTCTACTGAGGTAGTGTGGGCTGAGGTTAGAAACAGGAGAGGAGAGGTCACACTGCTTGAAGTTTTTTACAGGCCACTGCAGAGTTCCAGGGAGGTGGAAGAGAGGATTAGCAAAATTATTCTGGGTAGGAGTGAAAGGAACAGGATGGTCATTATGGGGGACTTTAACTTTCTCAACATTGACTGGAAATGTTATAGCTCTAGTATGTCAGATGGATCAGTTTTTGTCCAATGTGTACAGGATTTGTTTAAAAACTTGACTGTGAATGAAATACTTCTGAGGCCTGGTTATTATCACCATCTGGACATTAGGACCAGAAGGCTTTAGAACAATGTAGGCCATTCAGCCCATCTAGTCGCTCCACCATGCAATGGGATCATGGCTGCTCTGATAATGCACTCTCCCTTATTTTCTCCATAATCCTTGGTTCCCTTACTAACTAAAACTGTCTCTCTCAGCCTTGAATATACTTAATAACCCTGCCTCCAAAGCCCTCTGTGATAAAGAGCTCCACAGATTCACTACCTTCTGAGTGAAGGAAGTCATCCTCCTCCTCTCCATGTTAAATGGGTGACCAATTCCCCTGGGATGGTGTCCTCTAGTCCACAACTCTCCCACAGGGGAAACAACTTCTCAGCATCGACCTTCCTAAGTCCTCTAAGAAGTTTCATATGTTTCAATGTGGTTGCCTCTCATTCTTCTAAACTTCAGTGAGTACAGATCCAACTCATTCAACACCTCCTCATAAGACAGTCCCTCCACCCCTGGAATCAGCTGAGTGAATCTTCTGTAGTCTGCCTCCAATGGCATTCTACCTGTTCTCAGATAAGGGACCAAAACTATTCACAGTCTCCCAGCTGGGCTCTGACTAGTGCTTTGTAGTTGCTGCAAAACTCACTATTTTTATTCCCCATTCCCTTTGAAATAAAGACCACATTTCCATTTGCATCTCCTGTCACCCACTGAACTTTTTGTGATTCCAATCTCATGTTTCTCCACATTATATTCCAACTGCCAGGTATTTCATCCTACACACTTAACCTGTCTATATCCCTCATGTAAGTGCTGACTTATACACAGTAAGAGCTCACAAAGAGAAACAGAATGTCGAGGTTACTTGCTTTTCATCAAGAAGCTGAATCTGAGGGCAGTCAAGTCGATAATGATCGAAGCAATGCTGAGCTGCAATCTCTCCCGGTCACTGTGGGTGCCAATCTGCAATGGGATTGCACTGCAGAATGGTCTTAGCCACATTGACTTGAAAATGATCGACAGGAGTCAGACTGTGACTGAACATAGTACCTCACTGGCAGAGGTCATAGCTTCACTCCAAAGTACAAACTCCAGGCTTTCAATGGTGCCAACTTGTAGATGGGATGCCAAGGCCACATTTGGCCCTTCGGGCGGTCAGATAATACCCCAAGACGACATTTAGAATTGCGCTGAACATACAGCAATATCTTCACTGCCCAAAGATCTATTCCAGCATTTCTGTTCCACACAAGCCTCCTCCTATTCATTTAGTTCACCCTAACAATATCTCCTTTGATGTCTTTCTCCTTCACATCCTTACTTAACTTTCCTTTAAATGTGCTCATTTGAAGAACAAGTGAGTTCTCTAAAAAAAGTGTTGTCATTAGCTTAGTGCTGTTTTATGGGATCTTGGTATACACAAATCAACTGCTATTAATCATGGCAGATCCTCTATCTCAATGCCATACTCATGTCATTGCCTGAGAAAGTTTTGGGTTTCTACTCAGGAAGCCCAATCTTTATACACACCTGCATTTATTAGCACAGTTATACATGAGAAGCAACAACAATGCGTTTCCAGAGGCTATTGTGGCCCCCAAGTAATGTCCACTACATGCAAACAATTTCTATACAATCAACATTCATAGACCTCCTTTTGTGCAGTGGTAGCATCCCAATGTCTTGACAAGGAGAGTTGGGTTCAAGTCTTATCTCCTCTCAAAGTGTGTCATCTGCACAGTGCAGAAAGACCAGGTGAAAGTGAGGACTGCAGATGCTGGAGGTTAGAGTCGAGAGTGTGGTGCTGGAAAAGCACAGCAGGTCAGGCAGCATCTGAGGAGCAGGAAAATCGATGTTTCGGGCAAAAGCCCTTCATCAGGAATGAGCCTCAGGGGTGGAGAGATAAATGGGAGGGGTTAGGGCTGGAGGGAAGGTAGCTGAGATTGCGATAGGTAGATGGAGGTGGGGGTAAAGGTAATAGGTCAGAGGGGAAGGTGGAGCAGATAGGTGGGAAGGAAGATTGACAGGTGGGACAGGCCATGAGGATAGTGCTGAGCTGGAAGGTTGGAACTGGGGTAAGGTGGGGGGGGAGGGGAAATGAGGAAACTGGTGAAGTCCACATTGATGTCCTGGGGTTGAAGGGTTCCAAGGCGGAAGATGAGGCATTCTTCCTCCAGGAAGAAGATTATTGGGAAGGTAGAGTGTAGAGCCTGACTTGCAAGTCACTGCATCCTTGGTTAACCAGGCAGGATTGGGGATGAAACACAATTAACATTGGGTGCCACTTCCCACTCTAACTGAGTTGTCCAATATTCCTGCCTGAAACAGATGGGCGTTAAATTACAATAACTAACGAGAGACTTGATGAGACAGTTGAGATTCCGTAAGTTTCGTTGTTGGCAATTATACTCCCACCAGTATCTCACCAATCTGTCTGCTGATTGAGTGGTCCCTTGGTCTACTGCTCCCATTCCAAATGCAGCTATACAATGCTGGTGCTGACAGCCAAGCCTCTCAGGTTTACAGTATTTGCAATGGCACATCAATGAAATGGGTTACTTCTGGAAGAAGACAGGGAAGATGCTTTATCTTGATTTGATTTATTGTAGTCACATGTACCTAAGTACAGTGAAAAATTTTGTTTTGCCTGCAATATAGGCAGATTATAGTAAACAAGGACATACATATCACTATGTGTTTAGACAGAGCAAGATACACAAGGTTACAGCTGGACAGGAGGAGCACAAAGCAAGATCAACATTAGGTTTCAAATTATCTGTAGCTATCTCTGTAGGAGAAAAGGTTATTATCATCCCCAGTTAAGAGTCAATGACATTGTTGAGGATCTGGAGTCATGGGCAGGCTAGATCATGTAGGCGAAAGTAAATACTGAAGATGCTGGAGATTAGAGTAAAGAGTATGGTGCTGGTAAAGCACTGCAGGCCAGGCAGCATCCGAGGAGCAGGAGAATTGATGTTTCAGGCAAAAGCCCTTCATCAGGAAGGGCTTTTGCCCAAAATGCCAATTTTCCTGCTCCTCAGATGCTGCCTGGCCTGCAGTGCTTCTCCAGCACCACACTCTTGACTCTGAGCAAGATCATGCCCCTAGTGAACATTAGTTGTCCAGATGACAACTGTCAGGGGTTATATGAGTACCATTAGGCAGGCTGCTTTTTTAAAAACCAGAATCCAAATGTCATCATCTGCAATGATGGGGTTTGAACCCATAGCCCAAGAGCTGTTTGGATTGTTAGCCCAGTGACATAGCCATTACACCTTAGCCAACAAAGCTCCCATACTGTCAGAGGTAAACTCCAAACTCTCACTGCACAACTACAGTTGGGATTACAAACCATCTACAAGGCTCATGTCAAGAGGGTGATGGAACACTGCCTGGATGGGTGCAGCTCCAACAACATTCAAGAAGCTTGATACCATCCAGGAGAAAACAGCTGCCTGATTGGCACTATATTCACAAGCGAGGCTAAAGCGACCAGAAGGTTTACCCAATGTTGTGCAATGGAGATGGTGTGAAAAACCACAGTCTGTTGTGGTTTGTAAAATTGTCTAAGGTTTCCAGGGCACAGCAGTCTATCTAATCCTGCTGGTACTACGCTCTCCCTCATTACAAGCCAAGGGCACAAAATAACATTTTCAAAGAAAACATCCACTTTCAGAATGAGTGTCAACTTGAGGGAAACAACCACACAACCAAATGGATAGGTCCTGAAAATTGTTACAAAATAAAACCAGGGGCTTAAATAGCAACTGTGCACATGCATCTGAGATAATATGTCAGTGAATATGTAGAAGTGCATATGTGTGTACAAGTGTCTTTGTGAGTGTATGTGTGTGTGTTTGCAAATGAGTCAGTGTGTGTGCATGTTTGAGAGTGTATGTGTGTGTTTGTGAGAGTATGCACATTTGTGTGTTTGCATTTGAGAGTGTGACTGTGTGTGTCTAAGTGAATGAGTGCATATTCGTGGGAGTGTATACATGTATTTGTGAATCTGTGTGCGCAAGTTGTGTATTTGTGTGTACGTCTGAATCTGTGAATGAATATGTGTGCATGTCTCTCTATGAGTGTGAATGTGTGTGTGAGGGCACATGTGAGTGTGTGCATGAGAATGTGTGCCTGTGGGAGTGTATGTCTGAGTTTGACAACGTATGTATATGTCCATGTGTGAGAATGTGTGAGCGAATGTGTGTTAAGTGTGTCGGGGTGTGTGTATGTGTGCATGTGTGAGAGTGTTTGTGAATGCATGTGTGTACACGAGTGTGCGAGTATGTGTGTGTGCGAATACTAGTGCATGTGTACAAGTGTGTGTTAGTGAGTGTGTATGTGAGTGCATGCGTACGTGTATTTGTGAGTGTACATATATGTGAGTATGTGTGTGTGAGATTGTGTGTACTTGGGAGCACTACATATCCTAATTTATGCATCGTTTCCGCACTTTCAAAACCTCATGAGGCCAGTGGTTCCTGACCTTTCCAGTAACACGGCACACTTCAATGAGACAATTTCACAACACACCCAGCTGAATCAATTCATTGTAACCATCACATTCACTTGCATTTACTATGGCACAGTCGGGATGGAGACCCTGAGTAATTGGTGAGGTTCCCTACTGCTTCCTCATCCCCAGTTACCTCTCACAATACGTGTCTGTCTTACAGGGGAATCTGCGCTGCTTAGTCATAGACAGGAAGACCAGGCACACAGCTACCCCCTCACTGTGTGTGCCTGTGTGTGTGCCCGTGTGTGTGTGGGGTATGGGTGAGGTGGTGAGCTGAACCCATCTCTCTCAGACTCAACTCAAACCTAGTCCACTTAGGCTAAATTGTATCTTATTTAAGTAAAATTAGCCTTCCTGCAATTTAGAATGTTTATTCCTGGCTTTATGGGTGGCACAGTGGTTAGCACTGCTGCCTCACAGCACCAGAGACCTGGATCAATTCCTGCCTCAGGCAACTGACTGTGTGGAGTTTGCACATTCTCCCCGTGTCTGCATGGGTTTCCTCCTGGTGGTCCGGTTTCCTCCCACAGTCCATAAAATGTGCAGGTTAGGTGAATTGGCCAAGCTAAATTGCCCGTAGTGTTAGGTGAAGGGATAAATGTAAGTGAATGGGTCTGGGTGGGTTGCGCTTCGGCAGGTCAGTGTGGAATTGTTGGGCCAAAGGGCCTGTTTCCACACTGTAAGTAATCTAATTATCCTTACCTATAAGTCTCCTAAATCTAACTAAGTTATGATCACTATCTCCAAATGGGCCCCGACTAATACACCTTCTACTTGTTAGGGCTGATTCCAGTATTAAGTCTACTTGCCCTAACCAGTCCTTGTTGAATTCTCTAGGTACGAGCTGAAAACACGATCTGAGTGCAATTTAAGAAGTTTTGCATTTACATATTAAAATTATAACTGCCCTATTATTCTTCTGTTTCTCTCTCTCTCCCTGACTGTTTTGTCCCATAGTATACACCCAACAAAATGTTTGCTTCTTTTATGCTTTTCACTGCCACCCAAATGGCTTCATTTGATGATCTTTCTAATATGCCTCACTGTTCAAATTGATTCCTTGATCAATACTGTGATTCCCCCCCTTCGCTTCTTTCCCTCTCTATCCCTATAACCCAGAATACTCAGCTGCTAATCTTGCCCATCTTTCAGCCACGTCTCAGTCCCAGTTATGTGATCATACTCCCACATGTCTATCTGAGCCCTCGTTTTTTAATCTATTTTTTTCCTCAGGCTTCTTGCATTTTAACATATTCCCTTTAGCCTTACTAAACTCACTTCATTCTTGTACAAACCATGTTTCCTCTACGTTCCAGACTCTCATACATTTTAACTTCTAATTCCATCCCAGCTTCTCTCCCTATGAACCACATCTCCCTGCTAATCTCATTTAAATCCACCCCACCAGCATGTGCAAACCTCCCTTGTGAGGTTTATGATCCTGTTCCTATTCAGATGTGAACCCGTTCACAACCTTATACAGGTCCCACCTCCCCCAGAACGGGTCCCACTGCCTCAGGAATCTGTAGCCTTCCCTCCTGCATCATCTCCTCAGTCACACATTCACCTGCTCTATCCTTCTATCCCAATACTCACTTCTGTGTGGCACCAGGAATACACCAGAGATTGCTACCTCTGGAACACTGCTTTTCCATTTCCTACCTAACTTCCTAAAGTCTGTTTGCAGGACGTCATTTCTCTTTCCTCCTGTGATCCTGGTCCCAACATGGAGCACAAACTCTGGCAACTCACCATCCCCAACTTCTGGGATTTCTTAACTCTCACTGCTCCATCTAACCTCACTGTTGCTGCTCCCCAATTGCACACGGCTGTACTGCTGTTTTGTCAGCATCTGGGATCTCTTTGTTCTCATGCTCCTTTTACTCACATACCATTGCTCCTGAGACCCAAACAGCCTTGTTCCCTGGTCTGTCTGCTTCTGGGACTTCTCCAATGTCATGGCTCCGCAGTCCCAGGCCCCTCTGGCTCAGAGACAAGAAGACAGGCCCACTCATGAAGCAAAGCTAACTTATTTCTTAGAAACAGTTTGAGTGAAATGTGATTAGATGTGGCTTAAAGATTAGTCACATTCAAACGATGCACAGAAAGCATAACTGCAAAGAAGGTCAGGAGTTCCGATAATGAGCAAAGGTAGACCCTGATATATGTCTTTCCCACCCAATAGAGAAAAGGACTTCCTTCCTTGGTCCATGAGGAAATGAGGCACATCACAACGACTGCATGAGAGCAAGACCGACAAGAGTCTACCACTGACCTGAGTGATAGTTCAAACTACAAGTGAAGAATATGGTTAAATGGAGCCCTGGTAAATGTGTGTAGGTGGACCATCCTCTCTCTGTCAGCCGTGGATTGAAAGGTTGCTGCCCTTAATGAACAGAAGGTTGTTTCGATCCTGCTGATGACAGAAACAAAGTTTTGTGTGAGCTAACAGCCTCGATTGGTCCATGAGACTAGTCGGCATCATCGATTTCCCAGGTCAGTTCAACCTGGATAGTGTTAATGCTTGAGAGCTACAGTCTCCACATGAAGATTGTGAAACCCTGAGATACAGATGGAACTGGGATTCCTGCTGCATAAACAGGTAAAATGAAATAATGTGGAAAACAATGCAATCTTGTTGTTAATCACAATGGGAACACACTATGAAAGCAGTGAGGTTTTACTGTAACTGTATAGGGTGGTGGTGAGACTACATCTGGAATCCAGTTTTGGTCTCCTGACAAAGGAAGGATATAAGTGCATTAGAATCGATTCATTCGAAGTTTTAGTCGACTGATTTCTGGGATGGAGGGTGTTTCTTTCTTGAGGAAAGGTTGAAAAATGCTGAGCCCGTATCCATTGGAGTTTCAAAGAACATGGATGAAGTGATTGGGAGATGTAATGTCATAAAGAGATAACAGAACAAAGAGCTACAGGAGCTGCAGGGGCTGAAAAGCTGAAACACAAACAGGAGTTGTTGGGAACCTCAGCAGGTCTAACACAGAGAGAGAAAACAGACTCACCGTTTCAGATCCAGTGTGACCTTTCTTCAGAAATAATCCGATGGAGGGTTACTGGATGCGAAATGTTAACTCTGCTTTCTCCCGACAGATAGATGATGCCAGAACATGAAGGGACTTGGATGGTGAGGGGTTACTTCTCCTTGAGGGGGGATTTCAGGATGAGGGGACACACTTTAAAAATAAGGAGTCTTCTAGTTCAGATGGAGGCAAGGAGGAATTTCTTCTCAGAGGGTCATTAGTCTGTGGAATCAGGGATAATCTGTATGGCTTTGTCAGGGACGTCCAGCCTAATAAGTCTGGCTGTATTTTCCAAAGAGGTGACCAAGTATATGGATGATGGTAGGGCAGTAGATGTAGTTTAAATGGATATTAGCAAAACCTTTGACAAGGGCCCTCAAGAGAAGCTGATAAAGAAGGTAAAGGCACATGGGATCCAAAATTGTCTTAGCGATAAGAGATAGAAGGTGGTTTTAGAAAGCTGCTTGTGTGACTGTAGTCCGTAGTGCAGTGGTGTACCACAGGGATCAGTGCTGGGTCCCTTATTGTTTGTGCTGTATATAAACAATATAATCAGAGTGTGTGGAAGCGGTGATGAGTGAGTTACAGGTGACAGAAAAATTGCCCGGGTGGTTAACAGTGAGGATAAAGGTTTTAGGTTACAGGAGGATATAAACAGATATGCAGATTAGTGACAGTTTGCATCTATCCCTGATAAATGTGAGGTGGTGCACTTTGGAAGAAGTATCAAGGGTATACACAATGGGTGGCTCAGTGGTTAGCATTGCTGCCTCATTGCACTAGGGACCCAGGTTTGATTCCAACTTCAGGTAACTGTTTGTGTGGAGTTTGGAAATTCTCCCCGTGTCTGCATGTGTTTCCTCTGGGTGCTCCAGTTTCCTGCCACAGTCCAAAAATGTGCAGCTTAGATGAATTGGCCATGCTAAATTGCCTGAAGAGTTCAGCATGTGTAGTTGAGGTGCGTTAGTCATGACAAATGCAGGGTTACGATGCACAGATAGGTTGACTGCAAAGAAATGTCAGGAGTTCCGATAATGTGCAAAGGTAGCCCCTGAATTCCATCTTTCCCATCAATACAGAAAAGGACTTCCTTCCTTGGTCCATGAGGAAATGAGGCACATCACAACAATGACTACATGAGAGCAAGACCGATAAGAGGTACCCTTTAAAGGGAAAGGGTAGGGAGTGGGACCAGGTGGGATGCTCTTTGGAGGGTCCGTGTGGACTTGTTGAGCTGAATCGTTTGTTTCTACAGTGTAGGGATTCTATAATTATTCTATTCTATGATTCTATAAAAGACAGGACATTAGGAAGCTCAGAAGGATCTTGGAAACTTGTCCATGGATCCCTGAAGGGGGCAGGACAGCTGGAGGACTGTGTGCAGTTCTGGTCCCCACTCTACAGGAAGGATGGGATTGTACTGGAGGGGGTGCAGAGGAACCTCACCAGGATGGTCCCTGGGATGGAACATTTCAGCGATGAAGAGAGGCTGGATGAGCTGGTGCTGTTTTTTTCAGAGTAGAAAAGGCTGAGGGGGGACCTGGTTGAGGGGTAGAAAGCAGCTATTCCCCTTAGTTGAAGGGTGAATAACAAGTGGGTATAATTTGAAGTCAAAAACAGATATTGAGGTGATTTAAGGAAGCAGTTTCCCCCACAGAGTGGTGGGGGTCTGAATTGCACTACCTGCGAGGGTAGTTGAAACGGGAAACCTCCCAACATTTAAAAAGTACTTGAGCAATTGAAATATCACAACATTCAAAGCTGTGGGTGTAGTGGTGGAAAGTGAGACTAGTGTAAGTTTTGTGTAGCTTTGGCGGTACAGACTCAGTGGGCCAAGAGGTCTCTTACGTACTGAATGAATCCATAATTAGAGGTGACATATGGCTGTCTCTTGCTTCCAATTTCAATGTTCATGTTCTCAGAACACTGTGAAGTAATTCATTAAACAAACAGATCTATCAAAATGAAGTCACTGGTGTAATGTCGGAATTGTAGTAATGCCCACACAGCAAGATCCCACAAGCCCCCAGCACTAATATTCACATACACTCTTATACTGATATTGCCTGAGGGCTCCAGGTCACTGGGAAACACTAGAATAATGCAACATATTTTTTATATCCACTAGAGGGTGAATGGACCCCTTGGTTTAACATCTCATGTACACCATACCTTCATGACATTGGAAAACAGCAAATATGACGCCTCTGTTTAAAAAGGGAGGTAAACAAATGATGGCGAATTACAGACCAGTGAGCTTAACTTCTGTGGTGGAGAAGATGCTTGAGTCTATTATCAAGGAAGAAATAACAAGGCATCTTGGTAGAAATTGTCCTGTTGGGCAGATGCAGCATGGGTTCATTAAGGGCAGGTCTTGCTTAGCAAATCTTTTGGAATTCCATGAAGAGACTACAAGCACAGTGGACAGTGGGAACCCAGTGGGTGTGGTGTATCTTGATTTACAAAAGGCCTTTGACAAGATGCCGCACAAGAGGCTGCTACATAAGATAAAGCTTTACAGGTAAAGCATTAGCACAGATAGAGGATTAGTTAACTAAAAAGAAGCAATGAGTGGGGATAAATGAGTGCTATTCTGGTTGGCAATCAGTAACTAGTGGTGTGCCTCAGGAATTGGTGTTGGGATCACAATTATTTACAATTTATATAGATGATTTGGAGTTGGGGACCAAGTGTAGTGTGTCAAAGTTTGCAGATGACACTCAGATGAGTGGCAGAGCAACATGTGCAGAGGACTGTGAAACTTTGTAGAGGAACATAGATACATTGAGTGAGTGGGCAAAGGTCTGGCAGGTGAAAAACAATGTGAATAAATGTGAAGTCATCCATATTGATAGGAGTAACGGTAAAACAGACTATTATTCGAATGGTGAAAAGTTGCAGCATGCTGCTATGCAGAGGGATCTGGGTGTCCTTGTGCGTAAATCACAGAAGGTTGGGTCTACAGGTACAACGGGTAATTAAGGCAAATGAAATTTTGTCCTTCATTGTTAAAGGGATTGAGTTTAAAAGCAGGAGGTTATGTTGCAGCTGTATAAGGTGCTGGTGAGGCCACACCTGGGGTACTGTGTGCAATTTTGGTCTCCTTACTTGAGAAAGGATGTACTGGCACTGGAGTGGGTGCAGAGGAGGTTCACTGGGTTGGTTCTGGGGTTGAGGGAGTTGGCTTATGGGGACAGACTGAGTAGACTGGGATTATATTCATTGAAATTTAGAAGAAAGATGGGGAACTTATAGAAATATATAAAATTATGAAGGGAATAGACGTAGAGAGGAGGTTTCCACTGGCAAGTGAAACTTGGACAAGAGGACATAGCCTCAAAATTAGGGGGAGCAGATTGAGGATCGAATTGAGCAGTAACTTTTTCACCCAGATGGTTGTGAATTTGTGGAATTCCCTGCCCAGGGAAGTAGTTGATGCTACTTCAGTAAATGTTTTTAAAGCTAAGATAGATTTTTTTTTGAACAGTAAAGAAATTAAGGGTTATGGTGAGAGGGTGGGTAGGTGGTGCTGAGTCCATGAAAAGATCAGCCATGATCTTATTGAATGGTGGAGCAGGCTCGAAGGGGCCAGATGGCCTACTCCTGCTCCTGGTTCTTATGGTCTTGTGACAGACCCCCACAGTACTGCACTGGGTGGGTTTGCATCAATAATCAGCTCAGGCCTCTGATGTGTGGCTGGAGCATAAGCTGACCTGTTGGAATATACATGTTCCTGTGCTGCACTTAATCAGTATACTTAATGCTGAAATTAGCGTTTATGTCTTGCCTTGTTACTCTCAAAGCACTGCTTCCAATGAAACACCAACAGCAAGCTGTTGTGAGTGTTTTTCATATGTTTATTACACACTTATCCTGAATTAAACACGCCATCTCACCCACTCACTTCCACACACCCACATAAAGCTGAGACATTGATGACGGATATTATTACAGGCTGCCATAATCTCTGATTTAAAGTCTCCAGGCTCCTAAGTGCTTTAAAGGTGAAGTCAGGGTCTCAGAAAGCAGAGGATACCCAGCAAGGCTGTGAAGACTTGTGTAGCCAAATTTCTGTAAGGTTGGTTCTCAGGTGATTTGAGGTTTGAGCATATTAGGGGTGTCCTGTTGGGGTCTGCTGATAACACAATACTAATTAATTTACCCAGTCATTGACAGTCCAGAGAGAAATTCAGGTTTTGGTTGAGAAAAAGAAGGAAGCATATGTCAGGTATAGACAGGAAAGATCGAATGAATCTTAGAAGAGTATAAAGGCAATAGGAGTATACTTAAGAGGGAAATCAGGAGGGCAAAAAAGGGACATCAGATAGCTTTGGCAAACAGGGTTAAGGAGAATTCAAAGGGATTTTATAAATACATTTAGGGCAAAAAGGTAACGAGGGAGAGAATAGGGCCCCTCAAAGATCAGCAAGCAGCCCATGTGTGGAACCACAGGAGATGGGGGAGATACTAACCAAGTATTTTGCATTGGAGAACCACATGGAAGATGTAGAATGTGGGGAAATAGATTGTAGCCATTTGGAGGAGCTGGTGTTGGACTGGAGTGGACAAATTTTAAAAATCACACAGCATCACGTCATAATCCAACAGGTTTATCTGAAGGCACTAGCTTTTGAAACGCTGCTTCTTCATCAGGTGGTTGTAAAGATGGATCATAAGACACACATTTTATAGCAAAAGATTACAGTGTCATGCAACTGAAATGATATATTGAACAAACCTAGATTAAGTCTCTCATCTTTTAGAATAGGTTTGCTAGTTTCATTTCTTTAATATCTAAATCCCAGAACTTCTTTTAAGTCAGCTGAAGGTTTTATAACAAAAGGTGCCATATCAACATTAAAGGTGTGAGGTTAAAGTCTGTTTGTATCCCAAACTAGAATCAGACTGGTTCTATTTCTAAAGTGGAATTTACAAAACATTATATGGATTGACTGCCTGTAGGTTCTGCATTTTTTGACCAAAATAGAATGTATCTTCAAATAAAATTCTGCAAGCATAAATTCAACCCATAAACCTATATGTGTGAGTGTGCAGGAGAGAGACAAAGAGAGAGAGAGAGAGAGAGAGACAGAGTGAGTGTGTGTATGTGAGTGTGTGAGCTTGAGTGCATGCGAGAGAAAGTGTGTGCTTGCATGTGTGTAAAATTGGTAAAGTATGTGTGTGATGGGGTATAAACCTGTGAGAGGGTGCGTGCATGGGTGTGGGTGTGGGAGGTGTATGTGAGTGTGTGTGTATGAGAGAGTGTACATAGTGCAGTGGGGTTACTATACTGAACCTACAGGCAGTCAATCCATATAATGTTTTGTAAATTCCACTTTAGAAGTAGAACTAGTCTGACTCAACTTTGGGCTACAGACAGACTTTAACCTCACACCTTTAATGCTGAGATGTCACCTTTTGTTATAAAACCGTAAGCTATCTTGAGAACGTGACTTAAAAGAAGTTCTAGGATTTACATATTAATGAACCGAAACTAGCAAACCTATTCTAAAAGATGAAAGACTTAGAGTCATAGAGATGTATAACACAGAAACATACCCTTCGGTCCAGCTCATCCAAACAGATATCCAAACCCAATCTAGTCCCACCTGCCAGCACCCAGCCCATATCCCTCCAAACCCTTCCTATTCATATGCCTATCAGATGCCTTTAAAATGCTGCAATTGTACCAGCCTCCACCACTTCCTCTGGCAGCTCATTCCATACACCCTCTGTGTGAAAAAGTTGCCCCTTAGGTCTCTTTTATATCTTCCCCCTCTCACCCTAAACCTATGCCCTCTAGTTCTGGACTCCCCCACCCCATGGAAAAGACTTTGTCTATTTATCCTATCTATGCCCCTCATAATTTTGTAAACCTCTATAAGGTCACCCCTCAGCCTCCGACGCTCCAGGGAAAACAGCCCCAGCCTCTTCAGCCTCTCCCTGTAGCTCAAATCCTCCAACCCTGGCAACATCCTTGTAAACCTTTTCTGAACCCTTTCAAGTTTCACAACATCTTTCCGATAGGAAGGAGACCAGAATTGCATGCAATATTCCAACAGTGGCCTAACCAATGTCCTGTACAGCCGCAACATGACCTCCCAACTCCTGTACTCAAAACTCTGATCAATAAAGGAAGCATACCAAACGCCTTCTTCACTATCCTATCTACCTGCAACTCCACATTCAAGGAGCTAAAAACCTGCACCCCAAGGTCTCTTTGTTCAGCAACACTCCCTAGGACCTTACCATTAAGTGTATAAGTCCTGCTAAGATTTGCTTTCCCAAAATGCAGCATGTCACATTTATCTAAATTCAACTCCAACTACCACTTCTCAGCCCATTGGTCCACCTGATCAAGATCCCTTCATCTAGGTTTGTTCAATATATCATTTCAGCTCCATAACACTAATCCTTTGCTTTAAATTTTGTCATATGATCCTGTTTCACAGCTACCTAATGAAGAAGCAGTGCTTTGAAAGCTAGTGCCTCCAAATAAACTTGTTGGATTTTGAAATAGATGGCGACATCTTGAAAAGTTTCTGTATTTCGGAGGACAAGGTGCTGGATGTCTTGAAAAACATAAAAGTGGATAAATTCCCAGGACCTGATCAGGTATACCCTAGACCTCTGTGGGAAGCTCGGGAAGTCATTGTTCTGCCCCTTGCTGAGATATTTGTATCATCGATAGTCCCAGGTGAGGTGCCGGAAGGCTGGAGGTTGGCTAACGTGGTGCCACTGTTTAAGAAAGGCAGTAAGGAAAAGGCAGGGAACTATAGACTGGTGAGTCTGATATCAGTGGTGGGAAGGAATCCTTAGGGATAGGATTTATATATATTTGGAAAGGGAAGGACTGATTAAGCATAGCCAGCATGGCTTTGTGAGTAGGAAATCATGTCTCATGAATTTGGTTGAGATCTTTGAAGAAGTAATAAAAGACATTGATGAGAGCAGAGTGGTAGACGCAATCTCTATGGACTTCAGTAAGGCGTTCGACAAGGTTCCCCATGGGAGACTGGTTAGCCAAGTTAGAGTACAGGGAGAATTAGCCATTAGGATACAGAACTGGCTCAAAGGTAGAAAACAGAGGGTGGTGGTGGAGGGTTATTTTTCAGACTGGAGGCCTGTGACCAGTGGTGTGCCACAAGGATCAGTGCTGGGTCCACTGCTTTTCGTCATTTATATAATGATTTGGATGTGAACATAGGAGGTATAGCTAGTAATTTTCCAGATGGCACCAAAATTAGAGGTATAGTGGACAGCAAAGAAAGTTACCTCATATTACAATGGGACCTTGATCAGATGGGCCAATGGGCTGAGGAGTGGCAGATGGAGTTTAATTTAGATAAATGTGAGGTACTACATTTTGGAAAGGCAAATCAGGGCAGGACTTATACTCTTAATGGTAAGGTCCTGGAGAGTGTTGCTGAACAAAGAGACCTTGGAGTGCAGGTTCATAGTTTTCTTAAAAGTGGAGTTGCAGGTAGATAGGATAACGAAGAAGGCGTTTGATATGCTTTCCTTTATTGGTCAGAGCATTGAGCACAGGAGTTGGGAGGTCATGTTGTAGCTGTACAGGACATTGGTTAGACCACTGTTGAAATATTGCGTGTAACTCTGGTCTCTTTCCTATTGGAAAGATGTTGTGAAACTTGAAAGGGTTCAGAAAAGATTTACAAGGCTGTTGCCAGGGTTGAAGGATTTGAGCTATAGGGAGAGGCTGAACAGACTGGGGCTGTTTTCCCTGGAGCGTCAGAGGCTGAGGGGTGACCTCATTGAGCTTTATAAAATCATGAGGGGCATGGATAGGGTAAATAGACAAGGTATTTTCCTTAGGGTGGGATAGTCCAGAACTCGAGGGCATAGGTTTAGAGTGAGAGAGCAAAGATATAAAAAGGACCTGAGGTGCAACTTTTTCACACAAGGGGTGGTGCATGTTTGGAATGAGCTGGAAGAGGAAGTGGTGGAAGCTAGAGTCATAGAGTCATAGAGATGTACAGCATAGAAACAGACCCTTTGGTCCAACCTGTCCATGCTGACCAGATATCACAACCCAATCTAGTCCCACCTGCCAGCACCCGGCCCATATCCCTCCAAACCCTTCCTATTCATATACCCATCCAAATGCCTCTTAAATGTTGCTAGTACAATTACAGCATTTAAAAAGCATCTGGATGGGTATATGAATAGGAAGGGTTTAGAGGATTATGGACCAAGTGTTGGCAATTGGGACTAGATTAGGTTGGGATGTCTGGTCAGCATGGGCGAGTTGGACTTAACAGTCTGTTCCCATGCCGTACATTTCTATGATTCTTTGACAGTCAATTGTTTGGGCGGATTTGCCAACAAACAACTCCTGACTCTGTGTTTGTGCAGAGCAAGAAAACACAACTGTCTCATTGTGTGACTGTTTCACAATTGCAAAGGATTTTCCAAATAAGAAGGTGGTGCTTGTGTTAATTTTCTACCCTTTGTCATGAATTATTATGTTTAAGATTTCTGCACTTTAGTGTGGAGCTGGAAATCATCTTAATACAATAGCAGGTTGACAGTTCTGGTGAAGGGTCTTTCGATCTGAAACATTAAATCTGTTTTCTCGCTCCACAGATGCTGCTAGAGCAGATGAGTTTCTCCAGCAATTTGTGTTCCTGCTTTAGATTTCCAGCAACCCTGATGTATTTATAAATCTTTTCTGAACCTTTTCACAAGTTCCACAACATCCTTCTAATAGCAGGGAGACCAGAATTGCACTTAGTATTTCAAAAGTGGCCAAAACAATGTCCTGTATAGCCGCAAAATGACCTCACAACTCCTATAACCACTAAAGAAAAGCATCCCAAAAGCCTTCTTCATTATCCTGTCTATCTGGGACTCCACTTTCAAGGAACTATGGACCTGCACTCCAAGGTCTTTTTGTTCAGCAACACGCCCTAGGAGCTTACAATTAATTATAAGTCCTGCCCTGATTTGCCTTTCCAAAATGTAGCACTTCATATTTATATAAATTAAACTCCATCTGCCACTGATCAAGATTCCACTGTACTGTGAGATCACCTTCTCCCCCGTCCACTATACCTCCAATTTTGATGTCATCTGCAAATTTACTAACCATACCTTCTACGTTCACCTCCAAATCATTGATATAAATGACCTGGATGGGTGAAGCTCCAACAACACTCAAGAAGCCTGACACTATCCAGAAAAGTTTCCTTAATTAAATTTGGTTGGGGTTTATAAAATAATGAAAGTAGAGTGTGTTTTTGAGGACCAACTATTTCAACTGAATACATTAGGCAGCATGAAAAAGATTAGTGTGTTTTTCCCACCCTTGCAGCTAACTCCAGAATGACGAGGGGCACTGTTCAAAATGGGGGGTAATGTTCACAATGGGGGGGCACTGTTCACAATGGGGGGGAATGTTCACAATGGGGGTGACACTGTTCACAATGGGGAGGCACTGTTCACAATGGGGGGGAATGGGAATGTTCACAATGGGGGGCACTATTCACAATGGGGGGGAATGTTCACAATGGGGGGGAATGTTCACAATGGGGGGTACACTGTTCACAATGGGGAGGCACTGTTCACAATGGGGGGTACACTGTTCACAATGGGGTGACACTGTTCACAATGGGGGGCACTGTTCACAATGGGGGGGAATGTTCACAATGGGGGGGAATGTTCACAATGAGGGGATTGTTCACAATGGGGGGGAATGTTCACAATGGGGGGGATTGTTCACAATGGGGGTGACACTGTTCACAATGGGGAGGCACTGTTCACAATGGGGGGGAATGGGAATGTTCACAATGGGGGGCACTATTCACAATGGGGGGGAATGTTCACAATGGGGGGGAATGTTCACAATGGGGGGGACACTGTTCACAATGGGAAGGCACTGTTCACAATGGGGGACACTGTTCACAATGGGGGGGAATGTTCACAATGGGGGGGAATGTTCACAATGGGGGGATTGTTCACAATGGGGGGGAATGTTCACAATGGGGGACACTCTTCACAATGTGGGGGAATGGGAATGTTCACAATGGGAGGCACTGTTCACAATGCGGGAGCACTGTTCACAATGGGAGGGAATGTTCACAATGGGGGGCACTGTTCACAATGGGGGGGGACACTGTTCACAATGGAGGGGATTGTTCACAATAGGGGGCACTGTTCACAATGGGGTGGAATGTTCACAATTGGGAGAACACTGTTCACAATGGGGGGCATTGTTCACAATGAGGGGGATTGTTTACAATGGGGGGGAATGTTCGCAATGGGGGGCACTGTTCACAATGGGGGGATTGTTCACAATGGGGGGGATTGTTCACAATGGGGGGGAATGTTCACAATGGGAGGCACTGTTCACAATGGGGGGGAATGGGAATGTTCACAATGGGGGGCACTATTCACAATGGGGGTGACACTGTTCACAATGGGGAGGCACTGTTCACAATGGGGGGGAATGGGAATGTTCACAATGGGGGGCACTGTTCACAATGGGGGGACACTGTTCACAATGGGGGGGCACTGTTCACAATGGGGGGTACACTGTTCACAATGGGGTGACACTGTTCACAATGGGGGGCACTGTTCACAATGGGGGGGAATGTTCACAATGGGGGGGAATGTTCACAATGAGGGGATTGTTCACAATGGGGGGGAATGTTCACAATGGGGGGGATTGTTCACAATGGGGGTGACACTGTTCACAATGGGGAGGCACTGTTCACAATGGGGGGGAATGGGAATGTTCACAATGGGCACTATTCACAATGGGGGGGAATGTTCACAATGGGGGGGAATGTTCACAATGGGGGGGACACTGTTCACAATGGGGGGGACACTGTTCACAATGGGGGACACTGTTCACAATGGGGGGGAATGTTCACAATGGGGGGGAATGTTCACAATGGGGGGATTGTTCACAATGGGGGGGAATGTTCACAATGGGGGACACTCTTCACAATGTGGGGGAATGGGAATGTTCACAATGGGAGGCACTGTTCACAATGCGGGAGCACTGTTCACAATGGGAGGGAATGTTCACAATGGGGGGCACTGTTCACAATGGGGGGGGACACTGTTCACAATGGAGGGGATTGTTCACAATAGGGGGCACTGTTCACAATGGGGTGGAATGTTCACAATTGGGAGAACACTGTTCACAATGGGGGGCATTGTTCACAATGAGGGGGATTGTTTACAATGGGGGGGAATGTTCGCAATGGGGGGCACTGTTCACAATGGGGGGATTGTTCACAATGGGGGGGATTGTTCACAATGGGGGGGAATGTTCACAATGGGAGGCACTGTTCACAATGGGGGGATTGTTCACAATGGGGGGGAATGTTCACAATGGGGGGCACTGTTCACAATGGGGGGAATGTACACAATGGGGGACACTGTTCACAATGGGGGGAATGTTCACATTGGGGGCAAATGTTCACAATGGGGGGCACTGTTCACAATGGGGGTGACACTGTTCACAATGGGGGGATTGATCACAATGAGGGGAACACTGTACACAATGTGGGGGTATGTTCACAATGGGGGGAATGTTCACAATGGGGGGTCACTGTTCACAATGGGGAGGAATGTTCACAATGGGGGGGACACTGTTCACAATGGGAGGGAATGTTCGCAATGGGGTGGGGGCACTGTTCACAATGGGGTGATTGTTCACAATGGGGTGGAATGTTCACAATGGGGGGGACAATGTTCACAATGGGGGGGCACTGTTCACAAAGGGAGGAGGCACTGTTCACAATGGGGGCAGACACTGTTCACAATGGGGGGGGAGAATGTTCACAATGGGGGGGAGACACTGTTCACAATGGGGGAGACACTGTTCACAATGGGAGGGGACACTGTTCACAATTGGGGGGAATGTTCACAATGGGGGGATACTTTTCACAATGGGGGAATGATTACAATTGGGGTACACTGTTCACAATGGGAGGGAATGTTCACAATGGGGTGGGGGCACTGTTCACAATGAGGGGATTGTTCACAATGGGGGGGAATGTTCACAATGGGGGGCACTGTTCACAATGGGGGGAATGTACACAATGGGGGACACTGTTCACAACGGGGGGAATGTTCACATTGGGGGCAAATGTTCACAATGGGGGGCACTGTTCACAATGGGGGTGACACTGTTCACATTGGGAGGATTGATCACAATGAGGGGAACACTGTACACAATGTGGGGGTATGTTCACAATGGGGGGAATGTTCACAATGGGGGGTCACTGTTCACAATGGGGAGGAATGTTCACAATGGGGGGGACACTGTTCACAATGGGAGGGAATTTTCGCAATGGGGTGGGGGCACTGTTCACAATGGGGTGATTGTTCACAATGGGGTGGAATGTTCACAATGGGGGGGACAATGTTCACAATGGGGGGGCACTGTTCACAAAGGGAGGAGGCACTGTTCACAATGGGGGCAGACACTGTTCACAATGGGGGCGGACACTGTTCACAATGGGGGGGGGAGAATGTTCACAATGGGGGGAGACACTGTTCACAATGGGGGAGACACTGTTCACAATAGGGGGGAATGTTCACAATGGGGGGGAATGTTCACAATGGGGGGAGACGCTGTTCACAATGGGATGGAATGTTCACAATGGGATGGAATGTTCACAATGGGAGGGACACTGTTCACAATGGGGGGGAATGTTCACAATGGGGGGGAATGTTCACAATGGGGGGAGACGCTGTTCACAATGGTAGGGAATGCTCACAATGGGATGGAATGTTCACAATGGTGGGGAATATTCACAATGGGAGGGACACTGTTCACAATGGGGGGTGAGGTTCACAATGGGGGGGAATGTTCACAATGGGGGGACACTGTTCACAATGTGGGGGAATGTTCACAATGTGGGAGGAATGTTCACAATGGGGGGGACACTGTTCACAATGGGGGGGAATGTTCACAAAGTGGGGAGACACTGTTCACATTGGTGGGGAATGTTCACAATGGGGGGGAATGTTCACAATGGGAGGGACACTGTTCACAATGGGGAGTAAGGTTCACAATGGGGGGACACTGTTCATAATGTGGGGGAATGTTCACAATGTGGGAGGAATGTTCACAATGGGGGGGGACACTGTTCACAATGGGGGGGAATGTTCACAATGGGGGGGACACTGTTCACAATGGTGGGAATGTTCACAATGGGGGGTCACTGTTCACAATGGGGAGGAATGTTCACAATGGGGGGGACATGTTCACAATGGGGGGGAATGTTCACAATGGGGGGAGACACTGTTCACAATGAGGGGGGGTGTTCACAATGGGGGGGACACTGTTCACAATGGGGGGGGAATGTTCACAATGGGGGGATACTTTTCACAATGGGGGAATGTTTACAATTGGGGTACACTGTTCACAATGGGAGGGAATGTTCACAATGGGGTGGGGGCACTGTTCACAATGGGGGGATTGTTCACAATGGGGTGGAATGTTCACAATGGGGGGGACAATGTTCACAATGGGGGGGCACTGTTCACAAAGGGAGGAGGCACTTTTCACAATGGGGGCGGACACTGTTCACAATGGGGGGGGGTAGAATGTTCACAATGGGGGGAGACACTGTTCACAATGGGGGAGACACTGTTCACAATGGTGGGGAATGTTCACAATGGGAGGGACACTGTTCACAATAGGGGGGAATGTTCACAATGGGGGGGAATGCTCACAATGGGGGGAGACACTGTTCACAATGGGAGGGGACACTGTTCACAATGGGGGGAGACACTGTTCACAATGGTGGGGAATGTTCACAATGGGAGGGACACTGTTCACAATAGGGGGTAAGGTTCACAATGGGGGGAGCACTGTTCACAATGGTGGGGAATATTCACAATGGGAGGGACACTGTTCACAATGTGGGGTAAGGTTCACAATGTGGGAGGAATGTTCTCAATGGGGGGGAATATTCATAATGGGGAGGACACTGTTCATAATGGGGGGGAATGTTCACAAAGTGTGGAGACACTGTTCACATTGGTGGGGAATGTTCACAATGGGGGGGAATGTTCACAATGGGAGGGACACTGTTCACAATGGGGAGTAAGGATCACAATGGGGGGACACTGTTCATAATGTGGGGGAATGTTCACAATGTGGGAGGAATGTTCACAATGGGGGGGGACACTGTTCACAATGGGGGGGGGAATGTTCACAATGGGGGGGACACTGTTCACAATGGTGGGAATGTTCACAATGGGGGTCACTGTTCACAATGGGGAGGAATGTTCACAATGGGGGGAGACACTGTTCACAATGGAGGGGTGTTCACAATGGGGGGATTGTTCACAATGGGGTGGAATGTTCACAATGGGGGGGACAATGTTCACAATGTGGGGCACTGTTCACAAAGGGAGGAGGCACTGTTCACAATGGGGGCGGACACTGTTCACAATTGGGGGGGGAGAATGTTCACAATGGGGGGAGACACTGTTCACAATGGGGGAGACACTGTTCACAATAGGGGGGAATGTTCACAATGGTGGGGAATGTTCACAATGGGAGGGACACTGTTCACAATGGGGGGTAAGGTTCACAATGGGGGGGAATGTTCACAATGGCGGGACACTGTTCACAATGTGGGGGAATGTTCACAATGGGGGGGAATGTTCACAAAGTGGGGAGACACTGTTCACATTGGTGGGGAATGTTCACAATGGGGGGGAATGTTCACAATGGGAGGGACACTGTTCACAATGGGGAGTAAGGTTCACAATGGGGGGACACTGTTCATAGTGTGGGGGAATGTTCACAATGTGGGAGTAAGGTTCACAATGGGGGGGACACTGTTCACAATGGGGGGAATGTTCACAATGGGGGGGACACTGTTCACAATGGGGGGGGAATGTTCACAATGGGGGGACACTTCACAATGGGGAGGGAATGTTCACAATGGGGGGAGACACTGTTCACAATGGGCGGGAATGTTCACAATGTGGGAGGAATGTTCACAATGGGGGGGACACTGTTCACAATGGGGGGGAATGTTTACAATGGGGGGAGAAACTGTACACAATGGTGGGAATGATCACAATGGGGGGAGACACTGTTCACAATGGGGGGGAAAGTTCACAATGGGGGGAATGTTCACAATGTGGGGAGAAACTGTACACAATGGTGGGAATGATCACAATGGGGGGAGACACTGTTCACAATGGGGGGGGAAAGTTCACAATGGGGGGAATGTTCACAATGTGGGGAGACACTGTTCACAATGGGGGGAATGTTCACAATGGGGGGGACACTGTTCACAAGGGGGGAGGCACTGTTCACAATGGGGGGAATGTTCACAATGGGGGGGAATGTTCACAATGGGGGGAGACACTGTTCACAATGGGGGGGGAATGTTCACAATA
Organism: Chiloscyllium punctatum; assembly: GCF_047496795.1. Classification (NCBI taxonomy): domain Eukaryota; kingdom Metazoa; phylum Chordata; class Chondrichthyes; order Orectolobiformes; family Hemiscylliidae; genus Chiloscyllium; species Chiloscyllium punctatum. The sequence goes on from NC_092749.1 coordinate 4,364,343, forward strand.
GGGGAGACACTGTTCACAATGGGGGTGAATGTTCACAATGGGGGGGTCACTGTTCACAATGGGGAGGAATGTTCACAATGGGGGCAAATGTTCACAATGGGGCCAAATGTTCACAATGGGGGGGACACTGTCACAATGGGGGACACTGTTCACAATGGGGGGCATTGTTCACAATGGGGGGATACTATTCACAATGGGGGGAATGTTTACAACGGGCGGGGCACTGTTCACAATGGGGGGACACTGTTCACAATGGGGGGATTGATCACATTGGGGGGAACACTGTTCACAATGTGGGAGTATGTTCACAATGGGGGGAATGTTCACAATGGGGAGTCACTGTTCACAATGGGGGGGAATGTTCACAATGGGGGGGACACTGTTCACAATGGGGGGAATGTTCACAACAGGGGGGACACTGTTCACAATGGGGGGAATGTTCACAATGGGGGGGACACTGTTCACAATGGGGGAATGTTCACAACGGGGGGGACACTGTGCACAATGGGAGGGAATGTTCACAATGGGGGGAGACACTGTTCACAATGGGAGGGGACACAGTTCACAATGGGGGGGAATGTTCACAATGGGGGGGAATGTTCACAATGTGGGGTCACTGTTCACAATGGGGAGGAATGTTCACAATGTGGGGGGAATGTTCACAATGGGGCCAAATGTTCACAATGGGGGGGACACTGTTCACAATGGGGGGCATTGTTCACAATGGGGGGATATTCTTCACAATGGGGGGAATGTTTACAACGGGCGGGACACTGTTCACAATGGGGGGACACTGTTCACAATGGGGGGCACTGTTCACAATGGGGGGACACTGTTCACAATGGGGGGATTGATCACAATGGGGGGAACACTGTTCACAGTGTGGGGGTATGTTCACAATGGGGGGAATGTTCACAATGGGGGGTCACTGTTCACAATGGGGAGGAATGTTCACAATGGGGGGAGACACTGTTCACAATGGGGGGGAATGTTCACAATGGGGGGAGACACTGTTCACAATGGGGGGGAATGTTCACAATGGGGGGGACACTGTTCACAATGGGGGGAATGTTCACAACGGGAGGGACACTGTTCACAATGGTAGGGAATGTTCACAATGGGGGGAGACACTGTTCACAATGGGAGGGGACACAGTTCACAATGGGGGGGAATGTTCACAATGGGGGGATACTTTTCACAATGGGGGGAATGATCACAATGGGGGGAACACTGTTCACAGTGTGGGGGTATGTTCACAATGGGGGGAATGTTCACAATGGGGGGTCACTGTTCACAATGGGGAGGAATGTTCACAATGGGGGGAGACACTGTTCACAATGGGGGGGAATGTTCACAATGGGGGGAGACACTGTTCACAATGGGGGGGAATGTTCACAATGGGGGGGACACTGTTCACAATGGGGGGAATGTTCACAACGGGAGGGACACTGTTCACAATGGTAGGGAATGTTCACAATGGGGGGAGACACTGTTCACAATGGGAGGGGACACAGTTCACAATGGGGGGGAATGTTCACAATGGGGGGATACTTTTCACAATGGGGGGAATGATCACAATTGGGGGTACACTGTTCACAATGGGAGGGAATGTTCACAATGGGGGGAACACTGTTCACAATGTGGGGGTACGTTCACAATGGGGGGGGACACTTCACAATGGGGGGGCACTGTTCACAATGGGGGCGGACACTGTTCACAATGTGGGGGGGGAATGTTCACAATGGGGGTGGACACTGTTCACAATGTGGGGGAAAGTTCACAATGTGGGAGGAATGTTCACAATGGGGGGGAATGTTCACAATAGGGGGGACACTGTTCACAATGGGGGGGAATGTTCACAATGGGGGGGAATGTTCACAATGGGGGGATACTTTTCACAATGGGGGGAATGTTTACAATTGGGGGTACACTGTTCACAATGGGAGGGATTTTTCACAATGGGGGGGACACTGTTCACAATGGGGGGGCACTGTTTACAATGGGAGGAGGCACTGTTCACAATGGGGTGGAATTTTCACAATGGGGGGACACTGTTCACAATGGGGGGGATGTTCACAATGGGGGGGACACTTCACAATGGGGGTCACTGTTCACAATGTGGGCGGACACTGTTCACAATGGGGGGGAGAATGTTCACAGTGTGGGGAGACACTGTTCACAATGGTGAGAATGATCACAATGGGAGGGACACTGTTCACAATGTGGGGGGGGAATGTTCACAATGGGGGGAGAAACTGTTCACAATGGGGGTGAATGTTCACAATGGGGGGAGACACTGTTCACAATGGGGGGAATGTTCACAATGGGGGGAGACACTGTTCACAATGGGGGGAATGTTCACAATGGGGGCACACTGTTCACAATGGGGGGAATGTTCACAATGGGGGGAGACACTGTTCACAATGGGGGGGAATGTTCACAATGGGGGGAATGTTCACAATGTGGGGATACACTGTTCACAATGGGGGGAATGTTCACAATGGGGGAGACACTGTTCACAATGGGGTGAGGCACTGTTCACAATGAGAGGAATGTTCACAATGGGATGGAATGTTCACAATGGGGGGAGACACTGTTCACAATGGGGGGGAATGTTCACAATGGGGAGGACACTGTTCACAATGGTGGGGAATGTTCACAATGGGATGGAATGTTCACAATGGGGGGAGACACTGTTCACAATGGGGGGAATGTTCACAATGGGGGGAGACACTGTTCACAATGGTGGGGAATGTTCACAATGGGACGGACACTGTTCACAATAGGGGGTAAGGTTCACAATGGGGGGAGCACTGTCCACAATGGGGTTGGACACTGTTCACAATGTAGGGGATTGTTCACAATGTGGGAGGAATGTTCACAATGGGGGGGGGGGACACTGTTCACAATGGGGGGGACACTGTTCACAATGTGGGAAATGTTCACAATGGGGGGAGACACTGTTCTCATTGGTGGGGAATGTTCACAATGGGGTGGAATGTTCACAATGGGGGGAGAAACTGTTCACAATGGTGGGGAATGTTCACAATGGGGGGACACTTCACAATGGGGAGGGAATGTTCACAATGGGGGAGACACTGTTCACAATGGGGGGGGTATGTTCACAATGGGGGGAATGTTCACAATGGGGGGAGACATTGTTCACAATGGGGGGGACACTGTTCACAATGGGAGGAGGCACTGTTCACAATGGTGGGGAATATTCACAATGGGATGGAATGTTCACAATGGGGGGAGACACTGTTCACAATGGGGGGGAATGTTCACAATGGGGGGATACACTGTTCACAATGGTGGTGAATATTCACAATGGTGGGGAATGTTCACAATGGGAGGGACACTGTTCACAAAGGGGGGTAAGTTTCACAATGGGGGGAGCACTGTTCACAATGGGGGTGGACACTGTTCACAATATGGGGGAATGTTCACAATGTGGGAGGAATGTTCACAATGGGGAGAACACTGTTCACAATGGGGGGGACACTGTTCACAATGGGGGGGGAATGTTTACAATGGGGGGGAATGTTCACAATGGGGGAAATGTTCACAATGGGAGGGACACTGTTCACAATGGGGTGTAAGGTTCACAATGGGGGGAACACTGTTCACAATGGGGGTGGACACTGTTCACAATGTGGGGGAATGTTCACAATGTGGGAGGAATGTTCACAATGGGGAGAACACTGTTCACAATGGGGGTGAATGTTCACAATGGGGGGGCACTATTCACAATGGGGGGAATCTTCACAATGGGGGGGAATGTTCATAATGGGAGGGAAACTTTTCACAATGGGGGGGAATGTTCACAATGGGGGGACACAGTTCACAATGGGGAGGAATGTTCACAATGGCGGGACACAGTTCACAATGAGGGGGAATGTTCACAATAGGGGGACACTGTTCACAATGGGGGGAATGTTCACAATGGGGGGAATGTTCACAATGTGGGGGGAACACTGTTCACAATGGGGTGGATTGTTCACAATCGGGGGGCACTGTTCACAATGGGGGTAGACACTGTTTACAATGGGGGGGGAATGTTCACAATAGGGGGAGACACTGTTCACAATGGGGGACACTGTTCACAATGGGGGGGAATGTTCACAATGGGGGTGACACTGTTCACAATGGGGGAATGTTCACAATGTGGGGGGACACTGTTCACAATGGGGGGGAATGTTCACAATGGGGGGGTCACTGTTCACAATGGGGGGAATGTTCACAATGGGGGGGACACTGTTCACAATGGGGTGAGGCACTGTTCACAATGAGAGGAATGTTCACAATGGGATGGAATGTTCACAATGGGGGGAGACACTGTTCACAATGGGGGGGAATGTTCACAATGGGGAGGACACTGTTCACAATGGTGGGAATGTTCACAATGGGATGGAATGTTCACAATGGGGGAGACACTGTTCACAATGGGGGGAATGTTCACAATGGGGGGAGACACTGTTCACAATGGTGGGGAATGTTCACAATGGGATGGAATGTTCACAATGGGGGGAGACACGGTTCACAATGGTGGGGAATGTTCACAATGGGGGGAGACACGGTTCACAATGGTGGGGAATGTTCACAATGGGACGGACACTGTTCACAATAGGGGGTAAGGTTCACAATGGGGGGAGCACTATCCACAAGGCAGTTGGACACTGTTCACAATGTAGGGGATTGTTCACAATGTGGGAGGAATGTTCACAATGGGGGGGGGACACTGTTCACAATGGGGGGGACACTGTTCACAATGTGGGAAATGTTCACAATGGGGGGAGACACTGTTCACATTGGTGGGGAATGTTCACAATGGGGTGGAATGTTCACAATGGGGGGAGAAACTGTTCACAATGGTGGGGAATGTTCACAATGGGGAGAGACACTTTTCACAATGGGGGGACACTTCACAATGGGGAGGGAATGTTCACAATGGGGGAGACACTGTTCACAATGGGGGGGGTATGTTCACAATGGGGGGAATGTTCACAATGGGGGGAATGTTCACAATGAGCGGGGGACACTGTTCACAATGGGGGGAATGTTCACAATGGGGGGAGACACTGTTCACAATGGGGGGAATGTTCACAATGGGGGGATACACTGTTCACAATGGTGGTGAATATTCACAATGGTGGGGAATGTTCACAATGGGAGGGACACTGTTCACAAAGGGGGGTAAGTTTCACAATGGGGGGAGCACTGTTCACAATGGGGGTGGACACTGTTCACAATATGGGGGAATGTTCACAATGTGGGAGGAATGTTCACAATGGGGAGAACACTGTTCACAATGGGGGGGACACTGTTCACAATGGGGGGGGAATGTTTACAATGGGGGGGAATGTTCACAATGGGGGAAATGTTCACAATGGGAGGGACACTGTTCACAATGGGGTGTAAGGTTCACAATGGGGGGAACACTGTTCATAATGGGGGTGGACACTGTTCACAATGTGGGGGAATGTTCACAATGTGGGAGGAATGTTCACAATGGGGAGAACACTGTTCACAATAGGGGTGAATGTTCACAATGGGGGGGCACTATTCACAATGGGGGGAATCTTCACAATGGGGGGGAATGTTCATAATGGGAGGGAAACTTTTCACAATGGGGGGGAATGTTCACAATGGGGGGACACAGTTCACAATGGGGAGGAATGTTCACAATGGGGGGACACAGTTCACAATGAGGGGGAATGTTCACAATAGGGGGACACTGTTCACAATGGGGGGAATGTTCACAATGGGGGGAATGTTCACAATGTGGGGGGAACACTGTTCACAATGGGGTGGATTGTTCACAATCGGGGGGCACTGTTCACAATGGGGGTAGACACTGTTTACAATGGGGGGGGAATGTTCACAATAGGGGGAGACACTGTTCACAATGGGGGACACTGTTCACAATGGGGGGGAATGTTCACAATGGGGGTGACACTGTTCACAATGGGGGAATGTTCACAATGGGGGGGACACTGTTCACAATGGGGGGGAATGTTCACAATGGGGGGGTCACTGTTCACAATGGGGGGAATGTTCACAATGGGGGGGACACTGTTCACAATGGGGTGAGGCACTGTTCACAATGAGAGGAATGTTCACAATGGGATGGAATGTTCACAATGGGGGGAGACACTGTTCACAATGGGGGGGAATGTTCACAATGGGGAGGACACTGTTCACAATGGTGGGAATGTTCACAATGGGATGGAATGTTCACAATGGGGGAGACACTGTTCACAATGGGGGGAATGTTCACAATGGGGGGAGACACTGTTCACAATGTGGGAAATGTTCACAATGGGGGGAGACACTGTTCACATTGGTGGGGAATGTTCACAATGGGGTGGAATGTTCACAATGGGGGGAGAAACTGTTCACAATGGTGGGGAATGTTAACAATGGGGAGAGACACTTTTCACAATGGGGGGACACTTCACAATGGGGAGGGAATGTTCACAATGGGGGAGACACTGTTCACAATGGGGGACACTATTCACAATGGGGGGGAATGTTCACAATGGGGGTGACACTGTTCACAATGGGGGAATGTTCACAATGGGGGGGACACTGTTCACAATGGGGGGGAATGTTCACAATGGGGGGGTCACTGTTCACAATGGGGGGGAATGTTCACGAAAGGGGGGAAATTTTCACAATGGGGGGTGCTTGTTCACAATGGGGGGGAATATCACAATGGGGGAGACACTGTTCACAATCGGGGGGGGAATGTTCACAAAGGGGGAGACACTGTTCACAATGGGGGTGACACTGTTCACAATGGGGGGAGACACTGTTCACAATGGGGGGGAATGTTCACAATGGGGGGGACACTGTTCACAATGGGGGGGAATGTTCACAATGGGGGGAGACACTGTTCACAATGGGGGGACACTGTTCACAATGGGGTGGAATGTTCACAATGGGGGGGAACACTGTTCACAATGGGGGCAGACACTGTTCACAATGGGGGGGAATGTTCACAATGGGGGAATGTTCACAATGGGGGGACACTGTTCATAATGGGGGGGGACACTGTTCACAATGTGGGGGAATGTTCACAATATGGGAGGAATGTTCACAATGGGGGGGGACAATGTTCACAATGGGGGGGAATGTTCACAATGGGGGCGACACTGTTCACAATGGGGGGAATGTTCACAATGTGGGGGGAGTGATCACAATGGGGGAAATGTTCACAATGGGGTGGAATGTTCACAATGGGGGTGCAGGTCCCTTTTCTGAAATGGAAGGTCACCCTTTTCTCTCGATCCCACCCTCGGGTGACTGTCTGGGTGACATGTGCACACTGTTTCTGAGTGAGGTCCCTCTGGCTGGTCTGGTTTCCTCCCGCGGTCCAAAGGTGTTCAGGTTAGGGTAGGTTGGCCATGCTGAATTGCCCATAGGGTCCAGGGATGTGCAGGCTAGCGTGGTTAGCAATGGAGAATGTAGGATTACAGGGATCGGGTGGGGCGGGTGGATCTGGGTGGGATGCTTTTCAAGAGGGCCAGTACAAACTCAAAGGACTGAAAGGCCTGCTTCCTCCCTGTTGGGATTCTCTGATTCTAACTGAAATTTACAGGGGGTGGTGCAGGCCAACATACCCTGGGAATAGATAAGATTGAAAGCTCCCAAAAAGCCTCTGACAACAGCCTCTGTACTTCAATGTTATCCAGTAATCCCTTGACAATCTCAGTGCCAAACCACTTTTTACTGAGTCCATGACAATATTATTTTGGTTCTTCATTTGTGGGAGGTGGGCATGACTGACTAGCCGGCCATTTATTGCCTATCCCTAATTGCCCTTGAGCATTCAGCTTCACAGAGTGGGAGGTGAGCTAACTGCCTGTATTAATGATTGTGTGATTTGCAGGAAGCGAGAGACACGCAATGTACTCACTGCTCTTTGATTAATGTCATTGTGCTTCCTGGCAGACGACTTTAAAGCTAACCTTCCTTTCTAAGAATGCTACTGTCAGCCGATCCAAAGAAGTGAACCTGCAGATTCATCCTGGGCCACGACTGAGTCAATTATCCAGTCATGAGGCTGATGTACCTGAGAATGTGTAAGTGACAGCGCCCCTTCAGGTCAGACAACAAGCCCAATACCAAGCCAAAGATCAAAGCCACTCATCAGACATTCATGAAAGCTTTAATCAGTTAGCTCTGCAGAACACAGTGCAAATATGATTCCTTGATTCAAACAAAGAGGAAGGTTGAAATCTGTCACAGGGAAAAGCTCTTCTGCATGAGGATGTAGCAGGATATTTAGAGAAGCTTAATGCAGTCCAGCACAGCTTTTGTAAAACAGAAATAGTGTTTGGTTGATTTTGTTAACAGTTCTTTGAAGAAGCAACAAGCAACATAGATCAGGGGTTCCCAACAACAGGTCACAGTTCCTAAGGCAAAATATAGTGTCACAGCTATGGAGAAGGTTCAGAGAGAGGTCAACTCTAATATACGAGAGGGTCATTCAGAAGTTTGATAAAGCGGGGAAGAAGCTGTTCTTGAAATTGTTGGTATGTGTTTTCAAACTTGTGAACCTTCTGCCCAATGAAAGAGGGTGGAAGAGAGTATAACTGGGATGGGAGGGGTCTTTGATTATGTTGGCTGCTTTTCTGAGATAGTGGGTAGTGTAGCTGCAGTTATTGGAGGGAAGGCTGGCTTTCGTGATGAACTGACTATGTTCACAATTGTGTAGGTTCTTGTGGTTTTGGGCACAGCAGTTCCCACACCAAGCTGTGATGCATCTGGATAGGATGCTTTCTATGGTGCATCTGTAAAAATTGGTAAGAGTCATTGTGGACATACTAAATTTCCTTAGCCTCCTGAGGAAGTAAAGGCATTGGTGTGCTTTGTTTACTGTAACTTGGATGATGGGAGGGAAGGTATGGTTGTCAAATTTGTTGCTGACACAAGGATAGGGTGGAGAAGTGAGCTGTGATAGATACTACCCTCCCATAATGCACCTACCAGTTAAGGTCCTGACAAATGTCAGCATCAAAGAGAAAGGATGACCTAATAGAGGTTTATAGAATCCCGAGAGGCATGGATAGGATAAATAGACAAGGTATTTTCCCCAGGGTGGGGGAGGTGAAAATTAAAGGGCATTGGTTTAATTTCAAAGGGGAAAGATTTAATAATGATCTATCAGGCAACTTTACATGCATAGGGTGGTGCATGTATGGAATGAGTTGCCAGAGGAAATGGTGGATATATGAATAGGAAGGGTTTAGAGAGATATGGGCCAAATGCTGGCTGATGAGACTGTGTCAGATTGGGATATCTGGTCAGTGCTGATGAGTTGGACCGAAGGGTCTATTTCCCTGCAGTATGGCTCTAATGGCACTACAGAGACAAAAATTCACAGGAGACTGACTGAGATGGTCAAACATTAGACTCAGATAAATAAGAAAATAATAATTCAATTTCTCTGTAAGATGGGACATAAACTTAAGATCATCATTCCCACAATGAAAGAAGAGGCGGAGGGTTCTAAAGCAGGATCAGGACTCCGCATCTAACATTTTATTGGAAAGACTGCAGTCAGTATTCCCCGGAACTGTACTACTGGGTCAGACTAGGTCTGTACCTCAAGTCTAGGGAGTGGATAAAAGAAAATACATTGGATGCTGGAAATCAAAAAACAAACACAAAGAATGATGGAGAAACTCATAGGTCTGACAGCATCTGTGGAAAGAGGCAGAGATAATGTTTCGAGTCTGGTATGTCTTCTTCAGAACTGAAAGCTGTTAGAAAATGTTTTTTTAAAAAAATACCTTTGTCTGTGGAGTGGAGCCTATGAACACAAGCTTCTGACTCAGAGGTAGGGTTGACATCTGACATAATGGATCCTTAGAGCCAGATTTCACTATAAAACAAAACCAAAAGGACTGGAGATGCTGTAAATCAGAAACAAAAACAGAAATTGCTGGAAAAGCTCAGCAGGTCTGGCAGCACCTGTTATAAGGGTCACTGATTTCTCTCCACAGATGCTGTCAGGTCAGCAGGTCTGGCAGGAGGGAAAAGTGAGGACTGCAGATGCTGGAAACCAGAGTTTAGATCAGAGTGGTGCTGAAAAAGCACAGCAGGTCAGGCAACATCCGAGGAGCAGGAAAATCGATGTTTCAGGCAAAAGCCCTTCAACTGGCAGTACCTGTTGGGAGAAATCAGATTTTGGGACCAGTGACACTTATTACAGGTGCTGCCAGACCTGCTGAGCTTTTCCAGCAATTTCTGTTTTTGTCACTAGAAAGCAACTGGGTTTAAGAACTTTGATAAGTTTGCCTCTACAGTCGAGGGAGCTTAACTAGATCAGCAGAAGCCAAGGTCAAATCTGGGACACTGTGGTCAGAGCATGTCTTTGCACAAATGATTCTTTTTACCCAATGTGAGCTGTGCACACTCAAGTAGCACATCTTCCGTGAACTATGAGAACTATCCTACCTCCAGACGTGAGTTATAAACAGCTCGTGAATCAGTTGCTGGTAGTACCACCTCATATAGTTGCAGCATTTGATCCAGGCTTTGTAAAATAGGTTAGATGTGGTTTCCAGATTGATTACGCTCTAAATCATTAGAAGGAGGAAAGTCCATGGGTTTGGAGAAGCTTGCAGGGTCTTAAACCCCTGACTCAATCTTTCAGTGATATAATTTTCCGTGTGAAGGAGTAGGAAACCCCGGAGCTGATGCCAGGAACCTGTGGCAAACCACATGATGCTGGTGTCCTCTATAAAATAGGGTGCTGCCTGTACACAAACTATCAGATTCAAGAGCGATCACAGAACAGACACAATTGGTTCAAGCGAGGTCAACTCTGCAAAGTAATCCAGAAGACAGCAAGCAAAAAAAAACAAGATGCTGTGCAAATTCAAACTGCGATCCTTAATGGTGAGTCAATGAATTGTGTTGAAATAAGAAATGTAGATAGCCATTGAGAAGGTACGGCCCAAACACAGACTTATGCTTTGGGTGTGAGCCTTCATTAGGAAAATTCCAATGAGGAGCTGCAGCCAAAGCATCAAACCATCGAATGTCTGAATTACTGATCCGTGGGCTGAGGTGTTATCCATGGTTGTGCTGTCTGACATCAATGTTCATGGGCAGGAGACTAAAAAAACAGTCTTAACAAAGACTGCACTCCCACTTGCACCTGCACCATCTCTCTTGTATGCTTAGCGACTGAGACACGCGTTCAACAGTGGCCGGTGAAAAGAGTGAACAGAATTATTTTGATTGCATGTTGACCACGGAGAAGGGATGAGATGGATAGGGCAGAGTTAATGATAGAGTGTGGGAGGAGATTCAATAGCGAGCAGTAGAGCAATGAGCTAAATGGCTGAATGCTTTAGCCACTTTTGGAATACTGCATTCAATTCTGGTCTCCCTTCAAAAGGAAAGATGTTGTTAAACTTGAAAGGGTGTAGAAAAGGTTTACAAGGATGTTGCCAGGGTTGGAGAGTTTGAGCTGTAGGGAGAGGTTGAAGCTATTTTCCCTGGAGCATCAGAGGCCGAGGGATGACCTTGTAGAAGATCATAAAATCATGAGGGGCATGTATAGGATAAACAGACAAGGTCTTTTCTCTGGAGTGGAGGAGTCAAAAACTAGAGGGTACAGATATAAGGAATTATGGGAAATTTTCAAAAGGGATCTAAAGGGCAACATTTTTATGTAGAAGGTGGTGCATGTATGGAATGAGAGGAAGTGGTGGAAGGGAGTACAACTGTAACACTTAAAAGGCATCTGGATGGGTATATGAATAGAAATGGTTTAGAGCGATATGGGCCAGGCGCTGACAATTGGGACTAGATTAATTTAGGATATCTGGTCGGCATGGACGAGTTGGACATGAGGGTCTGTTCCGGTGCTGTACATCTCTATAATTCTATGGTTTGGAGCTGCTGATTGAGAATTAAAGATGGGGCAAGGGTCAGGTTAATATCCTTGCTCCTCACCTTGGGATCTCTCACATGCACCCTGTGGGGCAGACAGGGTCTCGCTTGAAAGATGGTATCTCTAACATAGCTGCACTCTAAGGGTGGAGCCAGGTTATAGGATGTGCACAACTCAGTGGCAGGCTCCCAATTGAATGTGAGCCCTGGGTATACCGCAGAGAAAATGGGGACTGTCCTCAATGGACTGCAGGTGTGTGACAAAGAAAATTATCAGAAGGAAAAAGAACATGATGTTTATTTCACCTCTGCTTTATGATTACAGAGGGCAGTGGTGCCCACACATCAAACGAGTTTTCTCAGTGAAGTTCTGTACCTCTGATCTTGTAGAGGAAATGGTTTTGTTGATGATTAGATCTGTCACCCACTCAACATGTTTCATCTGTAAGGTTAAACATCAGTGTGTTGAAATGAACTGAGCCTGCATCCACAATGAACATGCCACTGCCCCGTGCTTGAGTGGTACTCTGCACAGCATCTGTGCCCACTGCCCTATGCAAACAGCATTCCCATAATGTAGTTCAGTAACTGTATATCCACCAGGAGAATGGGGAAGGAACTGACAGGGATGAATGTAGCCACACAATACAATGGATTGAAGGTCTGATCTGACAGGCGGAGATAGGGATAGCTGCTAATTGCAAAGGTACTTTGGGCAGCACGGTGGCACAGTGGTTAGCACTGCTGCCTCACAGCGCCAGAGACCTGGGTTCAATTCCCACCTCAGGTGACTGACTGTGTGGAGTTTGCACGTTCTCCCCGTGTCTGCGTGGGTTTCCTCCGGGTGCTCCGGTTTCCTCCCACAGTCCAAAGATGTGCAGGTTAGGTAAATTGGCCATGCTAAATTGCCCATAGTGTTAGGTAAGGGGTAGATGTAGGGGTATGGGTGGGTTGCGCTTCGGCGGGGCGAAGGGCCTGTTTCCACACTGTAAGTAATCTAATCTAAAACAATAGTGAGGGTGAAAACTGAATTAGAAGTATGCTTGAAGTGGAAGAAAATTCTGGAGGAGCAGAGTACTTACTCAAGAGCTCATTGAAAAAGCAGATGGGCTCAATGCTGTCTGATTGGAAGGTTGACAATGAGGGAAGTGAGGAGAGACCTGTTAAAGATGAACTGAGTGAGCACCAAGTAATGAACATTCTGAAGGATCGCTTCCTCTGAGTCTTTGTCCATGAGTAACACGTCCCCTGATGTTTCCCACCAGAAGCCAGGGAGATCTCAAAGTGGAGATTAAAGCCCAGGGCAGGTAGAGTGTGAATTCCCAGCGGCTGATATTTCTGATTCCACTAGCTTTCTTTAACAATGAGTTGCTTGCTCTCGCTCTCTCTCCAGACCTCTGTGGTTCTGCTCCTTGTGGTGCTCACCATCCTGACAGAAGCTGCCTCCACGGGCAAAAGGAAGGATAACAAAAGGAGAGAGGTGCGCTCACGCACAAGGAGAAACACAAGCTACATGCTGGAATTGGAAAACATTAAATGGTCCTCGCACACTCCACATCGCAGATGGGGCATCATCCATGGTAGCTTCATGAACCGCTCGGTGTCTCCCTGGATCTACAGGTAAGTTCAAGCTCAAACCAACCTTACCTCCATTCAGTTATCGCAGCTGCTGGCCCTCAGTCCAACATCATGCTCACTCTCTCTCTGTCACCACTGGCTTTCTCCACTGCCCAGTGTCAGTGAATGCTAACCATAGTGCATGGTCTGTGATAGTTGGGGCGTTGCCTGCCTGCAGTACGGCCCTGTCAGGACAGTGGGACGACTAGCAGCTTCTTTCTATCCAGCTTCACGGGGTTGAACAGTCACAACTTGAAGTTCCCTCTAAAGGGCACTTACCAACAAAGCTGAGATTCTGTCAATTAATTTCTGCAAAAAATAAATCATTCCTGGCAAGGTCCAGCATGTGCTGCTAATCCCTAATTGCCCTCAAACTGAAGGGGCACACTAAATGATTTCTGAGGAGGGTTTGGAGTGACATGTAGGCCAGACTGGGTATAGACGGCAGCTTTCATTCCCTTAAAGTCACTAGTGTAGCATTTACTGATGGGTTTTACAACAATTGATGGTAGCTTAATGGTTGCTACCAGCGAGAATAGCTTGGACATTAATTGATTGAATTGAGATTCCACCAGCTGTTGTAGTGGCATGTAAACCTGGGTTCCTAGAGCATTAGCCTGGCTTCCTACTCACCAGTACACCACCGTCTCCCCAGCACTAATAGTTAATTCACTTTTCATTTCTCTTCCTCCATTTCAGGCAGGACCATGATCCCAAGCGTTACCCTGTCATCATCTGGAGAGCAGAATGTGTGTCCTCCCACTGCCTGAACTCCGAAGGGAAAGAGAATCTGAATCTCAACACCCGCCTCGTCAGTCAGGAGATGATCGTACTGAAGAAAGAGAGTCATGAGAACCGAATCACCTACCGCGCAGAGTTGGTGATGGTTCCTGTTGCCTGTATCTGTGTGCACCCAATGGTCGTCAAAACCTAAAGGGATCCGATTAACAAAGGGTAAAGCCAGATGAAGCCCAACTCAACACAGTCAGTCTTTATTATTCTAAAGTATCAGTTCAGAGTGAGGAACAAAGCCATTGAAATTGCAAACTGCCAGAAAGTCAGTCACATTGTTTTGAAGTACCAGCTCATTTACACTGCACGCACCCTTGCCCAGCGATACCACCCACTCCCTCACTCACACCACCCCTTCTCACCCTACCGTACTACCCAATCCCCTGCCTCATCCACAACACCCTTCCCTGCCATACCCACACCACCCCCTCCTCTGCCCTTGCAAACTCCGTCCTCCACTCACGCCAGCTACCAGGAAGCTCCTCCATTTTGCATGACACTTCAGCAGTTCGGGAAAATCCTCCCTCACCCACAGCAGGAGTTTTTTCAACTCTGGGTCTTTCAAAGAGTCGGAATATCCCAATCTTCCCTCCTCAGGCAATCAACAAACTCCCTGAAACCCAATGTCCTTTCAAATCAGAAGAACATCAAAGTTTCTTTTGGAGGAATCATGTTAAAATTAAGAGATTCCCTCCCACCCAACTAACAGTTAGATTTTAATGGAGGGAACCATTTCCTTTAACAGTGCTAGGCTTCCCTTAGAATCAGTATTCCTGCCTTTCCCCTATCCAAATGGGAAAGTGTCCATGTCAGTCCAGAGTTAGGCCCAACATTCATCCTCAATTGTTTTTTTTACTAAGAGCATTGCCCTACCCCTGGTCCCTCTGGAGAAAATGTCTCCATGTATGACATGCCCAACACCCTTCAATACTGCCTTTCCTTTTAAGACATATGTCAATTTCAGATGGACAAAATGACACTGTGTTTGTGACATCTGGGGTCTTGCATTTTGTGGCCCACGGCAAGTGACCGTCTCCTGGCCGACCAACCCCAGGCTCCCCTACCCCACCCAGAGGAGAGGCCTGTGCACACTGGCCTCAGACTCTACCCGAAGTTCCCAGGGAGTGCCGATCTCACAGGATTAGGTATGTGTGAGGGACAATCCAGACTGCGCTAGGCATTGCCACTTCTTCCTGCCCAAGGGACACAGTCACTCTGTTACATTCTGTGAATGAAACATACGAAATGGGCTGTGACTTTGAAGATGTGACAGACACAGGTCACTCGCTGCCAACCCAGTCAATGTCTGTTTCCCAGACAAGCAGCAAGCCCGGGGAACAGCACAGCTGGAGTGAGCCAGATGGAAATTGGGATTGCTTGGGACCCAGAGCGAGTGAAGTACTAATAACCAGTTCTGAGTGTAGCAGATGATTGAAGTACTGACCATGTCAGAGGCAAAATGGGACTTGCTGGTAACTGGCTGGTAAGCTCTCTCTGGCTTCACCTCATTGGTGAGGTTTGGGAGTGTCTGTTAGATCACTTTAGCATGGAATTGTACAATTCAGGAACCACTTGTTCCTTCTGTCATTTCTACTGTTATTTTTCCTCATTATATTAGGACCAGCAACAGACAGATTTACTGGGGGTGTTGGGGGGGGGGGGGCGGTGGAGGTGGATGAGGGGCTGTTGTTGGGCATTTGAGGTGTGGCCCAATGGAGTTAAGATTGAGTAGAGTGGGGTTGGGGGGGGGGAGGGTGAGGGGGTTGGGGGAAAGGTGGGGTTGGGTGGGGGTGGGCAGGGGATGCAGAAGGGGGAACAGATCAGGCACAGATTGTTCCAGGAGCAGTCACTTGGACTGAATTCCCCTCAGTGTCAGCTTGCCAGCAAATCTATCAAACTGCAATATTAGCTCAGCGACACTCTAATAATTCTCTGCATAGTTTTAATCCATGTTCAGTATGAATGGTGACTCTGCTCCAAGCCCAGTCACTTCCTGATACAAGCCCAACATTCCTTGATCAATAGTGTGGGAACTCGGGAAGGAGCACGGAGGGGTTTCTGTGAGGGAGCTGCCGAGGTCTCCACACCAGTGCTAATGCCTGCATGCAGAATGGTGCCTCACCGCAGTCTGTATTGTTGCTGCACAGTTGGCACCAGATAACATTATCAGCTTGTGGGGTCCGTATTCCAGTGACTGCCAGTCATTAGTCAGTACCTCCCATCGCAATGTTGGTCCCTGGCATTCACCATCCAATCAATGCACTGTCCAGATGCCAGCCTTTTACCTGGTTTCCCATGGTTCGGATCAGTTGCAGTCATTAGTCTGGAGTTAGCCTGCTCTCTTCAATTGGGCCAATCTTGGAAGCATTGGGCAGTTTTAAAAATGCTGGTGCAAACTGCAACAAACTTTAGCAAACAAATATAGCAGATTACATGATGGAAATGAAATGTAAGAATGTATTAAATGTGTTAATTTATTAAGTTATTTCTTTGTATTTATATAAAGATTAAATATTTCTGCCTAAAATGCCTCAACTGTACACTTTGGTTTTAAAATAAAGATTAATGCATTAATCAATCAGATTCTGGCTTTGAGCATTCGTTTCACAACCAAAGTAGAAAATCTCGGAATCACACGAGTGTTCAGATGGATGAAGATGCCATCGTGGCGGTGCCAGCTCTCTGAACAAGCATTCCCCTCAGGACCATTCTCTCACCTTCATTCGGTAATCCTGCACATTCTTCCTTTGCAAACAACTAATTCCGCTCTGAATCACTCAATGGACTCTGCTTTGCCCACTTCTTGCATTTGCTTCTTTCAGTAAGTAATTTAAAGCTCTCGATCTTTTCACCAATGGACACTGTTTCACCCTCTGTCCTCTGTTCAGACCTCCTGTGATTTTGAACAGTTCAGTCAAATGCCTTCTCTTTCAACTTCCCCTTCTCCAGGTATGGCAGGCACAACGCCTAAAGACTATCTTCAGAAATTAATCCACACCTTTGCACAACATCACAAGGTAAACTCAAAAATTACAACACTTGGTCATTGGCCTCTCTAGTTAATGGTTACATTACACAGCCAGTCATTCTGATGTGAGACTGAGCTTCCTTGTTGAGGCACTGCAATCTGTGTGTGGTCTACATACACTCACATCCTCTAGTAGGGGAGAATAGGACTATGGGTCATAAAAGGTTTTATAAAACATAAGATGTCATTAAACATAAAAGGAACATGAGGACTGGAGTGTGGCTAATGTTGTGTCTTTATTTAAGAACGGCTATAAGGAGAAGCCTGGGAACTACAGACCTGTGAGCCTGACATCAGTGATGGGTAAGTTGTTGGAGGTGATTCTGAGAGAGGGGATTTGGAGACAATAAGCATGTCAGCAAGGTTTTGTACAAGGAAAGTCATGTCTCACAACTTGATTGGGTATTTTGAGGAAGTAACAAAAAAGGTTGATGAAGGCGGAGCAGTAGACATTGTTAACTTGGGAGTTTAGTAAAACCTTTGACAAGGTTCTGCTTGGTAGACCGATGAGTAAAGTTAGATCACATGGGATTCAGGATGAACTTGCCGACTGGATATAAAATTGTTTTGAGGTAGGTGACAGGGGATGGTGGTGGAGAGTTACTTTGTAGACTGGAGGCCCGTGACCAGTGGTGTTCCACAGGGATCAGTACTGGGTTCACTTTGGTTTGTCATTTATATAAACAAATTGGATGAGGATGGAGGAGGTGACATTACTACTTTTGCAGATAACACCAAAATCAGTGGGAGCATGGATAGTGAAGAAACTTATCTAAGATTACAAAGAGATATTGATCGATTGGGTCAATGGGCTTAAAAATGGCAATGGGGTTCAATCAGGATAAATGTGAGATATTACATTTTGGTAAAACAGAAAAGGACAGGCTTTATGCAATTAATGGTAGGGCTCTGGGTAGTGTTGAAAACCCAAGAGACCTCGGGGTTCATGCACACAATTCCTTGGAATTTATGCCATAGAGAGTCAGGGTGATTAAGAAGGTGTTTAGTACGCTTGCCTTCATTGCTCAGACCTTTGAGTTGACTCGTTCTGTTGAGGTTGTACAGGACACATTAGCGAGGCCCCTTCTGGAGCACTGTGTGTAGTTCTGGTTGCCCTGCTATAGGGAGATTATTGAGCTGGAGAGGGTTCAGAAAAGACATATCAGGATGTGACCAGGAAGGGAGGATTTGAGTTATAAAAATAGGCTGGAATAGACTGAGACTTTTCTCATTGGAGCATAGGAGATTGAGGGGTGATCTAATAGAGGTTTATAAAATTATAACTGGCATAAATAAGGTGAATAGCAAAGAGTATTTTCCCTAGGGTGGAGGGGTTCAAGACTAGAGGGCATACTTTAAGGTAAGAGGCAAAAGTTTTAAAGAGGGGCAACTTTTTTTAGACAGAGTGGTTCATGTGTGGAATGAACTTCCTGAGGAAGTGGTGGATGCTGGTACAGTCATAATATTTAAAAGACATTTGGATAGGTACATGAATAGGAAAGGTTTGGAGGGACAAACACAGGTAAGTGGGACAAGTTTAGTTTGGGAAATTGACTGGTGTAGACTAGTTGAACTGAAGGATCTGTCACTCTGTGATAGAGATGAGGAAAAATTGCTTTTCTTAAAGGGTTATTAGCATAATGTGTGGAATATTCTTCCCAACAAGGTACCAGAGACTGAGTCATTGATTGTATTCAAGGCTGAATTCGATAGATCTTTGATACACAAGGGAGTTGGGAAAGTTAGAAGGTCAGACAGGAAAAGTGGGGATAAGATCACACCCAGATCAGCCACTATCTTATGGAATGTTGGAACAGGGAAGAAAGGTTGGATGATCCTCTCCTGCTCCCATGTTCTGACAATGCTGTTAGGGAGGGAATCCCTGGGATTCTCTCCAGGATTGAAGGAATGGCAATGTATTTCCAAATTAAGATGGTGGGTGGCTTGGAGAGGAGCTTGCAAGGGGTGGTGTTCTCATCTATCTGCTACCCATCCTTCTGGATGATTGGAGATGACTAACCTCCAACAACCACAACCATCTTCCATGTATCAGATATGACTCCAACCAGAGGAGAATTTTTAAAAATTTATTCACAGGCCCTAATTTCCCAGAGGATAATGAACAGTCAACCACATTGCTGTGGGTCTGGAGTCACAAGTAGGCCAGACCGGGTAAAGACGGCAGTTTCCTTCCCTGAAGGACATTACTGAACCAGATGGGTTTTCCCTTACAATTGACAATGGATTCATGGTCAGGTATTTTTCATTGAATTCAGATTCCACCATCTGCTATCACAGGATTTTAACATAAATCCCCAGAACATTACCTCCGTCTCTGGATTAATAGTCGAGCTATAATACCACTTGGCATTAATTCCCCTTGGAAATCCCTCCAGTTTTGCTCGGGCTTCTTGAAGCCACACTCTGTCAGATGCAGTCTTGATATCAAGGACTGTCACTCTCCCTTCATTTATGTCATTTATCTGTCATTGACACTGACTTAACAAACAGCCTGACTGCCATCATCTTCACAATGATTACACTCAATTCCCTGAAATTACATTCACCAGTATTATGGTGATAGTCTATGTCTTGCTTAAGCTAAACACTGAAAATTTTTTCATAATCTCTTGAACAGGTAATGAAGGCAGTTAGCAACTTGTGCACTGTGTATTCCAGTCATGGATTGTAAATGAAGTAAGAAGGCATGTGATTGCAAAGTTAGGAGGAGATGTTGCAGGTTTAGGAAGTTGAGATTATAATGTGATTTTTTCCAGCAAAATGTCATTGTGTGTGTAGGAGCATTGTCTGTGGACATTAATATTTAAATAACTACTATAAATTTGCAAGTCAAGAATGCGCATTTCTGGTGCAGAGACAAGAGACCTGTCTATTCTTAGTTTGGTCTGAAAAGTCAAAGCATTGAAAGATAACCACTGCCAGCAGCTTCAGTACAATGTCTTGATAAAGGCAAATGCAACCCACCTAAGAGCATGCAAGATCTGGTTCTGATAACATCACATCCAGCCACTGGAGAAGAGAGTTATCACAGCCAGGGCTGTCATTTACAGTCAAACCAAATGGTTTTGTTTGCAGCCAGGCCTCCTGCATAAGACACAAAACTCAAATATAAGTACGAAAATGCAACGGCTTTGTTTGGTTATGGAGTTTTCATAATGTACATCACCGTCCATCATACACTCTTCAAAGGTGTTACGTTGCAAATTCCTCTTTCTCTCACAAACAGCTGCTTTAACTGTCCAAAAGGACTTTGGTGGGGAATAATGAAAAGGAGTACAACTTAAATTTCTCCTTAGTTTGCCTGTTCATTTAATAAAATGTACAAGTCTGGTGGTGCACTGGTAGTGTCCCTACCTCACAGCCAGGTACCACATGCTCTAGTGCAGTGTCACAACAAGTTTGAGTAAGTTTATTTCATTTTAAAAAAGGGAAGGTCAATGCTTCCTGGTTAAACATTGAGAATCAGCCACAGATTATCTGGGTTTCAACATCACTCCAACCTCGTACACTGCAAATTGCAAGAACAAAATTACTGTGAATCCCCAGCAGAAGACCATTCTGTCTCAGAGCACAGGAGAAAGTGAGGACTGCAGATGCGGGAGATCAGAGTCGACAGTGTGATGCTGGAAAAGCACAGCAGGTCAGGCAGCATCTGAGGAGCAGGAGAATCAACGTTTCAGGCATAAGCCCTTCACCAGGAATGAGGCTTGTGGATCAGGGCTCAGAGATAAATGGGAGGGGGCCATAGGGTTGGGAGGAGGTAGCTGGGAAAGCGATAGTTGGATGAAGGTGAGGGAGAAGGTGATAGGTCAGAGGGGACAGTGATGGACAGGTTCGGAGGTGGTGCTGAGTTGAAGGCTTGGGACTGGGATAAAGTCTCAGAGGACAATATTAATGCTAATACCCCAGCAAGACCTCTCCCACGATGATCAGCACATTAACATTTATCTATAATTTACAGTTATGTAGCTCTTCTTATGGTTTCAACTTATATTTTTATTGCAAATCTTTATGTACAGACACTGAAGCAGTTCTGTACAGTATTTGTAGATGAAGAACAAACAAACACTGGGATTTGACACTACCTGCAGTTACAAAGACAGTCTAATGCATTTCTTATTTATGCAGGACAATATTTTTCACACATCTGAGGCACCCAGAGGATCTAATAACTGAACAGACTCCCATTGTACTTTAGTAGAAAGACCTTAAATATCTTCAAATTACTTATAGTCAGTATTCGACTGTGAAATGCAGCTATTATTGTAACAAAACAGAAACGTCACCAATGACACGAACAACAAGATAAGCTGTTTTATTGTGACTGATGAATAGATAAAAACCCAAAAGATCTGTGGATGCTGTAAATCAGAGACAACAACAGAAATTGCTGGAAAAGCTCAGCTGGTGTGGACAGAAATCAGAGTTAATGTTTCAGGACAAGTCACCCTGAAAAATACACGTCAGCCACGATCCAGAGGCGAGCTCCTGCCATCTTCAAAGCTGCACTATGGGATGTTTTTGTACATGTGAAGATGACATTCAAGCTACAACTCCTCCACCTGAGAGACTGAAGTGTTAAACTGTTCCATGTATAAGACAATGAGAGTTCAAATCTTGATGGGAACTTTGAGCATGTTAACTTGCTTGAAATCTTATCTGGGAATAAAAAACTGGTCTTAGTAAAAGTCACTGTGAAGTACAGTGATTCTCCTATAACACCATTGTTGCATTCCAGTGAAACCTCGCTTAATAGAAAATCATTTAATAGAAATAATGGGGTTAGGGGCAGACCAGCATAAAATCTCACTCACGATCACTCAAATATCACCCAAATGTTGAATGAAGGATTAAATCATACTTATTAATAAAAGTAAATTTAACACAATACATTTAAAAGATGTAAGAAAGCTACTCTAGCAGCAGCTGACATCAGTGCATGTGCAGAACAAAGCGCGCAAACCAATCCCTGCTGGAATCATGCTATAGAGAACAAAGGTAAGAGTTCTCAAAAATACTGTTCCCTAATTCTTTAGCGACATTATAGCCAAATTGTGCTGCCGAAACGCGTATATTCCCAGAACTACCTGTAATCAAACTGTTGTGTAAATCTGTTTGATTCGCTTAGGGAAAGAAAGTGTCTTGGTTATCTACACTGACCTGAGACCCTGAATATAATCTCATGATTGATTTAGTCAGTGAATCCATGTCTTCTTCGACCTCAACTACTTCATTTATTATTTGCTCCAGTCCAATCTGTTCTAGATTCGGAATAACTGAAATATTCCAGTACAGGACGCCATTCAGAATGCTGTGTCTGCACTGGTTCTCCAAATGAGCACTCACACCATACCATTCTCTTGCCCTCTCCCTGGAACACTACACATTGCTCATTGTGAGGGGAGGCAATGGCCCAGTGGTAGTATTGCTGGATTGTTGATCCAGATAATGTTCTGCAACCTGGGTTCGATTTCCACCATGGCAGATTGTGGAATATGATTTCAGTAAAAATCTGACTTGAAGAGTCTAATGAAAACCATTGATCCATTGCCAATCATTGTGGAAAAACCCATCCGTTGACTAATGTCCTGTAAGGAAGGAAATGGCCATCTTTACCTGGTCGGGTCTCCATATGACTCCAGACCCACAGCAATGTAGTTGACTCTTAAATCCCAGGGCAATAAATGCTGCTTGATCAGTGACGCCCTCACCCTGTGAATGAATTAAAAGAATAACTGTCCAATTCTCTGGTGAGGGCCTTATCTGCCTCTATCATACTCTCAGGGATTACACTCTGGACCCTAATCACTCACTGTCTGATAAAGACTTTCTTCATCACATTTGCTTCTTTTACTAATTACTTTGAATCCATGGCCTCCCATTTCCAATCCTTTCACAAGTGTAAACAGTTTCTCACTATTTACTGTGGCTACACCTTGCATGAGTTTGAGGACCTTGATTGGATCTTCTCTCTTCCTCCTTTCCTCCAATCTCTGACTTCTCCATTCTAAATTCCTAACTGATTTTGTGCAAACTTCTTCCAAATTTATGGGGGTGCTCACCTTCAGCTTAGCCAGCTGAGCTATTTTATTACACACAGTCACATCCAACAGCACTTTGACATGTGGGAGCTGAGTAAGACATTTGAGGGAGAAACCCTCGCTCACTCTGTCTAAATTGGTAACAATCTCATTAAAATATCACAATTTGTCATTCTTAATCATCTCCTCTATCTTCAAAGTTGTTCAACAGTTTGTGGTTCATAACAGAGTTCTGATGTGACAAGGGTGTACTGAGTGAATGTCAGAACACTAGGAAGCTCAGAGGGACAGAGATATCATAGAACATAGAAAAGTACAGCACAGAACAGGCCCTTTGGCCCACGGTGTTGTGCAGAGGTTTAATCCTAATGTAAAATATAACAACTTAACCTACGCACCCCTCAACTCACTGCTCTCCATGTGCATGTCTAGCAGTCACTTAAATGTCCCCAATGACTCTGCTTCCACCACCACCGCTGGCAACACATTCCATGCATTCACAATTCTCTGCGTAAAGAACCTACCTCTGACATCTCCTTTGTACCTTCCTCCTAATATCGACTAACGACGACTCCTCATACCAGTCAATCCTGCCCTGGGGAAAAATCTCTGGCTATTGACTCCATCTATTCCACTCATTATCTTGTATACCTCGATCAGGTCACCTCTCTTCCTCCTCTCCAGAGAGAAAAGTCTGAGCTTATTCAACCTCTCTTTCAGGCAGCATCCTGGTAAACCTTCTTTGCACCCTCTCCAAAGCCTGTTTATCTTTCCTATAATAGGGCGACCTGAACTGGACACAATATTCCAAGTGTGGTCTCACCAGGGACTTGTAGAGCTGGAGCAAAACCTCATGGCTCTTAAACTTGATCCCCCTGTTAATGAAAGCCAAACCACCATATGCTTTCTTAATTCCCTATCGACTTGAGTGGCAACTTTGAGGGATCTACATACTTTCACACCAAGATCCTCTGTTCCTCCACACTGCCAAGAATCCTGTCTTTAATCCTGTATTCAGCATTCAAGTTCAACCTTCCAAAATGCATCACTTCACATTTATCCAGGTTGAACTCCATCTGCCATTTCTCAGCCCAGCTCTGCATCCTGTCTATGTCACGCTGCAGCCTGCAATAGGCCTCTATACTATTGACGACACCTCCAACTTTTATGTCATCCGCAAATTTACTAACCCACTCCTCAACCTCCTCATCCAAGTCACTTATTAAAACTACAAAGAGCAGAGGCCCAAGAACAGAGCCCTGCGGGACCCGACTCAACACTGACCTTCAGGCAGAATACTGTCCATCTACAACCATTCTCTGCCTCCTGTCAGATAGCCAATTCTGAATCCAGATAGCCAAATCTCCCTGTATCCCATACGTCCTGACTTTATGAATGAGCCTACCACGGGGAACCTGATCAAATGCCTTGCTGAAATCCATATACACCACATCCACTGCTTGACCTTTATCGACCTGTCTTGACACCTCCTCAAAGAACTCAATAAGATTTGTGAGGCATGACCTGCCCCTCACAAAGCTATGCTAACTGCCCTTAATCACACTATGCTTTGCCAAATAATCATAAATCCTATCCCTCAGAATTCTTTCCAAAACTTTGCTGACCACAGACGCAAGACTGACTAATATCTTGGGGAGCTTGTGCACAGATCCCTGATGGCTGCAGGACAGGTTATTAGGGTCATTACAAAGGGAGATGGGACACTTTCCTTTATCACTTGAAGCACAGATTATAAAAGCAGGGAGATGATGTTGGGTCTGTACAGGTCTATAGTTAGGCTGCAGCTGGAGGACTGTGTGTGGTTCTGGTCTCCACACGATAGGAAAGATGTGATTGCACTGGAAGGGGTGCAGAGGAGGTTCACCAGGATGGTACGTGGGATGGAGCATTTCAGCGATGAAGAGAGGCTGGATCAGCTCAGGATGTTTTCTTCGGAGCAAAGAAGGCTGAGAGGGGACCTGATTGAGGGGGATAAGATTATAAGGGGCATGAATAAGGTGATTAAAAAGCAGCACTCCTTAACTGAAGGGTCAATAACAAGGAGGCATGATTTTGAAGTGAATGGCAGCAGCTTTAGAGGGAACCTGAGGAAAAGAATTTTTACCCAGAGGATAGTGGGTATCTGGAATGTACTGCCTGGGAGGATAATTGAGGTGGGAAACCTCACAACCATTAAAAAGGTTGAGCAATTGAACTGTAATAACTGGGAATTGGAACTACTGTAGGTTTTGTGAAGCTTTGGAGATACAGACTTGATGGGCTAAAAGGCCTCTTCTGTACTAAATGGTTCTATGATTTGAGATGACATATGACTGTCTCTAGTCTCTAAATTCCATTTCTAGCCAAACTGACTCAATGGCCAAAGGGTCTTGTCTGTACTATATGATTCTAAGCAATGTGTTTTCCTTTGATCTTACAACACACTAACCACTTGGATGAGTTCTGTACTAATGCAAGCAGTCCCTTTTATCAATACTGACACTCCTTCCTTATCTGTTCTTGCTCAGTCTGGATCAGTTTCTATTAATTTCATGCAATACAGATGCTCCCATAAAATTATTGCTTCAAGTCCTATGCTTACCTTGCCTTGATTTGATTTGATTCATTATTGACACATGTACCGAGACAGTGAAAAGTATTGATTTACATGCTAACCAGACAAATCAAGCTTACATCAGGGTAATAGAACAGAATGCAGAATATAATGTTACAGCTACAGAGAAGGTGTAGAGAAAAATCAACTCTAATATACAAGAGGAATGTTCATAAATCTGACAACGGGAGAAAGGTGTTCTCGAATGTTTGTATCTGTTTTCAAACTTGTGTATCTTCTGCAAAAAATGAAGAGTGGAAGAGAGGATAATTGGGGTGGTAGAATCTTTGATGATGTTGACCGCTTTACCAAGACAGTGGGAAGCATAGACGGAGTCAATGGATGGAAGGCTGGTTTTCCTGATGGACTGGGCTGTGTTCACAACTCTCTGTAGTTTCTTGTGATCTTGGGCAGAGCAGCTGCTGCAACAAGCTGTGTTACATGTGGATAGGATGCTTCCTATACAACCATCTCCCACAGTGGCACAGTGGTTAGCACTGCTGCCTCACAGCGCCAGAGACCCGGGTTCAATCCCAGCCTCGGGCGACTGACTGTGTGGAGTTTGCACAGCTCTTGTAGCCACTCTCTCGTGTCTGCGTGGGTTTCCTCTGGTTTCTTCCCACAGTCCAAAGATGTACAGGTCAGGTGAAGTGGCCATGCTAAATTGCCCGTAGTGTTAGGTAAGGGGTAAATGTTGGGGTATGGGTGGGTTGCGCTTCGGCGGGTCGGTGTGGACTTGTTGGGCCGAAGGACCTGTTTCCACACTGTAATCTAATCTAATCTATACTGCATGTGTAAAAACTGGTAAGTCATTATGGACATGCTGAATTTCCTAAGCCCCCTTAGCAGTGGTGTTAGTGTACTTTCCTGACTGTAGCTCATTGACACCTCATGTTTTTAAATACAACTCTTACTTTATAAGAGAATCTAAGCCACTTCTATCTTCAGTCAATCCTTTCCATTAGTAGTGAATCATTTTGATTTTATTCCTTTAGTTCCCTACTCAAAGGTAAATTCCCTTGAAATCAAGCAGCTTTCAACTAAGTATTAAACAAGAAGGGATTGTCTTTTTAGCAAAGGCTAAAGAGGTTAGGACTCTACTCACTGGAGAGGTGATCTCATTGAAACCCTATAGGATTCTGAAGGGCCTTGACAGGGTCAATGCTGAGAGAACGTTTCCCCACATGGGGGAGTCTCGGCTCAGAGAGCACAGTCTCAGGATAAAGAGGCACCGATTCAAGACTGAGATGGGGAGGAATTTCTCACAGGGTTGAGGGCCTTTGGATCTCTTTGCTACAGAGAGCTGGGGGCAGAGTCCACTTGTATATTTAAGGCTGAGATACACTCTTGACCAGTCTCGGAATCAAAGTACATGGGAATGAGCAGCAAAGTGGATATGAGGGATGTTGGGTCAGCCACAATCCTATTGAATGGCAGAGCAGGTTTGAGGGGCCAAATGGCCTACTTACAATCTGAGTAAAACTGTGAAAACTCTCTGATGGGGTTGGCAACTATGGAAGATGGTTGTGATGGGGGCTGGGCAATCATCTCACCAAGAACTTAGTTGTAATGGTACATCATTGCATGGTCTGAAACCCAACCAGTTTCTGTCAATCCACCAACACCATTCCCTTCATCATAGAGTGGGCTGAAATACTGATGATTACAGGATATGATTCCTTTCACAGTTCTTCATAGGCATATGTGCCTGCAATAAGATTTAGCCTGCCAATACTTTCTAATCAATCGATTCAGAAATGTTATTAAACACTTCTGGAGCAGGTGGGACTTGAACCTGGGTCTCCTGGTCCAGAGGCAGGACATCACCACTGCACAGGAGCCCAAGATCCAGTCAGCATACTGCCTTGGGTCTGATAAGTACCATGTTACATGCAGCATCTGGATATCTCTGACAAAACAGTGTTATTGCTGGAAAATCCCAAATTGCCTATAGATCGATGGTGGTACCAGCATGCACTCTCTTCAGAAGTGTCAGTTTCTTACACTTTTGACAGGTCCATATATCACTTTGCTGATAAGGCAGTCATTGACCAGGTTCCAGGTGCCTGACTTTATTTATACAGGATCTTTCTAGTCCAGTGCAGATTTACCATAGATAACTGACTGGACTAAAAATACTTTGGTGCTAGATACCAGACTAAAGCTGGTGAATAAGACATTAGGATTCTCTCAGTTCATCAGGATCACGACCTCAGCCCAATCAGCTACGGCTGCTTCACTGATGACCTTCCCTCCATCATAAGGTCAGAAGTGGGAATATTTGCTGATGATTGCACCACGTTCAGCACCACTCGCGTCTCCTCAGACACTGAAGCAGTCCATGTTCAAATAGAACAAGATATGAACAAAATCTAGGTTTGAGCTGACAAGTGGCAAGTGACAGTTGCACCACATAAGTGTCAGGCTATGACCATGTGCAACAGGACAGGATTCAACCATTGCCTCAACAGTCAATTGCGTCATCATCACTGAATCAATCATTATCAACCTATTGTAAAGTCAGATCTGGGAATGTTTGCTGATGATTGCACCACGTACATTCGCAACTCCTCAGATACTGAAGCAGCCCACGTTCAACCATTGCCTCAACATTCAATAGCATCACATTCACTGAATCAATCATTATCAACATTCTGGAAATTACCATTGAGTAGAAACTGAACTGAATCCACCACATAAACACAGTGGCTACAAGAGCTGGTCAGATAGGAATACTGTGCCAAGTTACTCACTTTCTGACTCCCCAAAGTCTGTCCTACATTTACAACACAGTAGTCAGGTGTGTGATGGAGTACTCCCCACTTGCCTGGATGGGAGTCCTAGACTGAGGCCAAAGAGTGATGAATTTTGTGTACTGGCCATCAAAAAAAGTAACAATTTTTATATTTTGGAAGCGGCAGAGCTTGACTTTTCAGCATACAGCCCTGGTGAGAGGTGAATTATATTTTTCTCTTCCGCCATACTACTGCCTAATGGCGGTAGTGCTTATATTTTTTCCCAGCACCCATGATGTGTGTGTGCAGGTGTGAGACACAGTGCAAGACAAGTGTATACATCTTTATTCATTTTCCACCAGCAGGAAGAAAGGAAATGAGAGGTTAAGTACATGGTGCTAATCAAGTGTGCTGCTTTGTTAAAACTTCTTGAGTGTTGTTGGAGCTGCTCCCATCCAGGCAAGTGGGGAGCATTCCATCACACTCCTGACTACTGCATTGTAAATGTAGGACAGACTTTGGGGAGTCAGGAGGTAACTTGCCACAGGTTGTGAAGTTTATAAAATAACGAGACTTAAAATAAAATGAGTTAATGGTAGCTTTTCACAGTATTGGGGATTTCAAGATGATGAGGCACATTTTTTAAATCTCTTCTCCCACCTTAAAAAAGGCAAAGCTATAGGGGGTGGTTCGTGTATGGAATGAACTTCTTGAGGAAATCGTGAATGCTGGTACAGTGACAATATTTAAAATAGATTTGGATAGATATATGAGTAAGAAAGGTTTTGTGGGATAAGGACA
Source organism: Chiloscyllium punctatum (assembly GCF_047496795.1). NCBI lineage: Eukaryota > Metazoa > Chordata > Chondrichthyes > Orectolobiformes > Hemiscylliidae > Chiloscyllium > Chiloscyllium punctatum. Next base: position 4,393,905 of record NC_092749.1, read on the forward strand.
TGGTTTTATGGGTAGATGGAAAAACTGGAAAACAGTTCAGTGGCCCATCTACAGGGTTTGCTGTGACGATTCTGTGCCAATCATAATGCCGCTTTTTGGCCTTCATCCTTCGATGCTTTCCAACGGCTTGCAGAAGATACACAATGGTTGCTTCATACCTATATAAGGTCTCTAACGTATTAAGTCACAGCTTACAGCATTTGCTGAAGGAGAAATAAACCTGCTTACTTTCAGCCCCAAGGCAGCTTCTACCACATAGAACATAGAAAGCTGCCGAGCCGGTGGAGGTTTCATGATTTCTCCTCTAAATCTAATGCAGCCCAAGCGGGTAAGTTACCTGAGAATCAATCACATTGTCCAGAGACCAACGAGCTACACGTTGCTAGCTGAATCTTCAAGTCACCAGCCCAACTCACTGTTTAAACAAGCAGTTGTGTAAATAGTGCTTATAATGACTGCCAATCTACTTGCCTTTCAAAACATGCAGTGAACCTTCAGTAATCCTTGATTTTTAAAAGTTCTTCTCCTATTTCTGTCTGCAATCAGAAGTGCAGAAATATAACAATTTTTACAATATTCACAAACAATAGAAGCAATGTGTACAACCTGCAAAGTGCACTGCAGAAAATCATCTAGGCTCCTTAACACCTTCTAAACCCAGAATTACTCCCATCTAGGACAAGGTCAGCAGGCAATTGGGAACATCACCACCTGCAAGTTCCCCTCGAAGCCTCTCACCATCCAGTCTTGGAAATATATCACCATTCCCTCGCTGTCACTGGGTCAAAATCCTGGAGTTCCCTCGCTAATGGTATTGTGGGTCGACCTACAGCAGGTGGACTGCAGCAGTTTAAGAAAGCAACTCACCATCACCTTCTTAAGGGGCAATAAGGGGTGGGTAATAAATGGTCAGGCCAGCAACATCCACATCCTGTTCATTCAAAAATAAAATGACAACTAGAATGTTGTCCGGGGCAATGGCCTTTGCTATTTCTTGTAATTATGTGAAGAGGGAGGTAGACCCTCAGAGAGATCTATTTACATCAGACAATTTGCACTTTTGACTTCAGTCTTATCTTTTACATTCAGGTGTCAAGTTTCACTTAAAATAATTAGGGCATTTACCAACTCTACTGCTGCCTGTACCCATTATCAGTACAACCATCTTCAAATACTTGTTGCAAAAACAGATTTCCATACTCAAAGTCTCAAATAGTCTTTACCTCCTTCTCACATAGCAAACTCAAAACAAGTTGATGACTCTCTCCGGATATATCTGCTGCATCAACAGCAGAATCTTGATCTCCTAACTTGTGGCAATGCCGTTTGCAATATTATTGCATTTACTTTCAAAGATTAAGTTACTGATATACAACATTTTATTTTGCACTTCCTTCTCCTTCTAGTTTCTCTTTCTCTCCCTTTATTTCTCCATCGCTAGCTTGTTGCATGATCACCCCCATTCCTTTAGGTCTTCCATTTTCTTTTGAAACCATGTAAGAAGCCACTTCCTAAATTTTCTTAGGCGTTTGCAATGCCGGTTCCTTTTAACAAATGCAGGTTATATGAGCTATGCAAAGTATTTTGCCCCTTTTGCATTGGTTAGCAGCTGAAAACGGTCAATCCAGGAGGAAGGGTTAGTTATTTCAACAGCTGTTGATCAATGGACAATATTGAAGGTGCATTTTTCTGATACAAATCTGCTTACAAAACTTGCTTTGCCAAGAACATGAATAACAGATATGAAAACAACCAGGAAGCCTTTTGCTTGAACTAATCAACTCATCAAAAACGAGTTCTCTCTGCTCTTTGAAGATCATCTATTCCCTCCAAAGCATTTCTCTTGAACTTACAATCAACATTGCTCTAAAATTCCAGCCCAGTACTTCTTTATGACATCAAGTATTGATCATTTCCTCAGTGGTGCCTGATTCAATCCAGACAAAACTAATTCATGGCATTTAAGGATGTACAGAAGCTTAATTCTGAACCTGATTGTTGCAAAAAGTCTATATTTGCATCATTTACTGCACACAACACAACTTTTCATGTCTTAAAGTAGCCTGTGCATTTCATGCCAAAACTACTGCAGATGTATCTCGTGCACTACACTGAAAGCTTCATGTCTGTTGAGTGCTATATGCAAACAAATGCATCTTTATTTTCTGAGAAATCTTCTTGATGTATGAAGTTGCCAAGAATTCTCTCACCAGCTTTATTTGGTGCAAGTTACAAATAACTTGCTAGTCTTGTACGTGTATGAAATGATGACCCACAGTTAAAACAAAACAATCTGAATACAGCACCAGTGTTTTGGAAGACCTAATGGAAACAAAGAAAAATTGCTTTCTAACATGGAGAACAATTTAAGGATTTTTGGGAGTTATAGCACCTGAATGGATTGCCACTCCAGAGGCAGCTACACTCTTACAGGTTTCCAGCTTTTTAAAAAGGAATGAGAATGAATCTTCATCTTCAGGATAGAAGGAACGCCAACGCCGATACCATAATGCGCTGTGAAAATCTGAGTGCAAAAAAACTACAACTAAAAAAAGCAGTTCTTGAAACCGCAAATTACAAATGAACTAAGAATGGTCTCTACAAGTTAGTGAGTAGACCTAGATGGAATGTATGAAAGTAGAACAGAAAAACAAGGTCAGAAGATATTGCAGTCGGAACGAGACATACATTTCTTTCCATTATGATCTTACACACAATTTCTACAACTGGAACATCTCATATTGAAACCAAAAATAATTAATCCTTATTTGAACTGAACAGATTCCACAAAAAAAGTAAAAACTCAGCTTTATTGTTGAAACAAAATAAAAGCACATAACACAAGTTCAGCACAACTTATCGTTTGCCTCTCTGCCCAACCTTCAGCGAGAGTTAACCAAGTGTTATCAATCCATTAGCAAACTGTTGCTGAGGTTAAATGGAATACTTGAAAGGGAGAAGTGTTGCCAGTTTTCAATGGACCTGCCAAGTCTGGATCTTTGCTGCCAGTGGATCATAACAAGGTCAGGGCATTTTGCACTGGATGGTGTAGAGTCTTGCGAGGATGCTGCTTCAATGCAAAGTTACGGTGTCTGAACGCCAGGGAAATGGAATTCCACTGACTAACCCATTATTTCATTTGGAATTTACAATGGGTTCTTCTCCAACTGCACAAACAGTTCTTGGGAACCTAATGAGATTAGCTTGCATACAAACGTTGAAAGGCACTTTCTTTTCTTCAGAGCTAAAGATAATGTGCCCTCGGCATCTGGCTGTACTTCCATCTTATCGACAACATTAAAAGATTCAAACAGTGCCCAACATGGTGGTCAAGTAACCCACGTACTGAAATTGAAGCAATTTGAGAGATGTGTGAGTGTACAAGGACGGGGCAAGATACCAAGGTTGGAAGCATTCAGCTGAAATCTGAATTATATACAACAGGATTGGGTGCATTAAATTGTGGGACATCCTTTAGACAGCACTTATACTTTAATAAAAGTGGTGAATATTTAATTCAGCTGGACACTGATTCACTCCATGAATTCCCCCCTCACTCAGTTGACAAACACCACTGTCATTAGATCAGGAAGATGATCTGATCTGACACCATAATCTGGTTGTCTTCCTGCATCTTGTCCAAGGCAGTCTGTACCTCCACATCAGAGAATGGCGTCTCGTTACCTTTGTTGATCGATGCCATCAGAGTCTGCATGCCAAGGGACTGAGCATGTGCAGTCTTGAAAGCATCCAGGAGAGCAGCTTTAAATTGTTTGAACCTGTGCCAGAATTAAAGACACGTTGAAACCCACAAATAGTGCAGACAAATATCCTCGAGGAAGTATGATCAAAGTACAGTTACCTAATACAGAATGGAGCAGAATAATAGCGTAAAAATATATTGAGCTTGAGCTCAGTGTGCAGCACCATACTGCAAACATCAAGATATTCCGACTCTATGATTCTCCCCCAATACTATGTTTTATTTATTCGTTAACTAGAGGGACTGAGAGATGAGCTCTATCAATGTCAGTCTTGTTCAGATTACAGTCATCTTCAGTTAGAATCCTCTGAGATTAACCCCTGCGTGTTTGTGCTCATGTGACTCCATAAAGGGAGTCCAAAAAGTTGGAAAATCTGTAAACACACCAATTTTCTCTTTGTCATACAGCACTTGCTCCAAACTTTCAATCTATGACAATTTGGTCCTTCAAGTTAAATTCCCATAGAGAAGAATCAATTCCCAAATCAACGTGTAACAAGAGACTTAGCTCCTTCAGTAAAGCTGGAATGTTCATCCTGCTGAATAAGGTCAGTTTACTTTGCCTGATATCACTCATAACATGAGAATGTATGAATTAGGAGGAGGAGATACGGTCCCTCAAGCTTGTTGCACCATTCAGTAAGATCAAGCTGATTAGCTTTGTTTGGAATTCCACATTCCCATTTATCCCCTATGGACCCTTGGTTCCCTGCCTAACAAGAACCTATCCCCCTGTTCAATGAGGCATAGAAATCAAAAGTCATGCAGTACTCAGAAAATAGAAGTTTATTTATCTCTGTTCTGAAAACGTGATCCCTAATTTTCCAAGCATCCCCTAATTCTGGACTGGCTCACAAGAGGGCACATCTCTTCCACATCCACCTTGTCAGAATTAAATACACTACAATCAAGTGACCCTTCACTCTTCGAAACTCTTGCAGAATCAAGTTCAGTCTGTCCAACTTTCCTCATAAGACAATCCAGATATCAACCCAGTAAACTTCCTCTGAACTACCTCCAACAGACTCCATTAAGTAAAGAAACCACAATTGCACAAGGTATTCGAGATGTGGTCTCAATGTTCTGTATGACTGGAGAACATCTGTATTTTACAGTTCAATTTGTCTTGTACTAAAGGACAGTATCCCATTAGCTTTCTTGATTATGTGCTGTATCTCCATATTAACATTTCATGGTTCATGCACCAGAATGCCTTGATCCCTCTGCACCTCAGAATTCTGCAGTCAGTCTCTATTTAAACACCACTCTGCCTTTTATTCTTCCTGACAAAGTGAACAACTTCACACTTTTCAACATTATACCCCATCTAACAGATTATCTTTCATTCACGCAATCTAAATCTGCCCGAAAAATTATGAGGGGCATTGATAGGGTAGACAGGAAGAAACATTTCCTGTTGATGGAGGTTTAGCAGAGATGTGAGGAAAAGCCTTCTCACCCAGTGGGTGGTGGGAATCTGGAACCCAATGCCTGTAAGAATGGTAGAGGCAGAAACCCATCACATTTTAGTAGTATTTAGATGTATCCCTCAATGGCAAAGCATACCAAGCTACGGGCCAAATGCTGGAAAATGGGATTACAAAAGTTAGATGGTTGTTTTTGACCAGCGTGGACACAATGGACCAAAGAGCCTTTTTCCATTGCTGACAGCCTTAGACACATAGTTTCAGGATACTGATAAGACTCACCTTTGCTCACTCAATTCAGACTTCTTAGCAGCTTCATCACTGGTGTCCATCTGGTCCTCTGGCTCTACGGTCATTGGAGTATGTGGTAGGACTGAGGGGCAAATAATGTCAGAATGTTAATCATAATCTCGGTAAACTACATCTACCCTACTAGCTGCATGCATGGAAAAAAAGCTTCTTCATCAAACAGGATTTTTCTTTCATAACACCAGGTGGATTTGGCTGATCACAGTATGATTTGCAAAACGTACTGTTGAAGACTTTAATGTTGATTTCAGTACTTGACCAATGTCTAGGTAAATGGTTTGGTCTTCTCTGTCAACATCTCTTAAGGAGGGAAGAGGATTTATGTCTAAGCAGAGTCACCTACTATCCACTGGGGAAGAGATCACCCACCTCACCTCGTGACTGCTGAGTTTTGGAAGATGGAGTCATTGTTCATGTACAACCTCCACTCCTGTAGGAGCAGAGCAGAAATCTTTCAACTCAAACCCTCACGCTACCTCAAGTCTCAATTCATGAAAATTGTAAACAAAAAAGGGCATTAATAATCAGCACTCAATGAGATTAAGATTCAGAATAATGTTACAGCTAGTGAAACACCCAGGAGCTATGCACAGGAACACTCAGCTGAGTTTAGGTCACTGTTATGCCAACCTTGTCACTAAACGAGATTGCTAATTTGATCGAATGTACCTATTAGATTTAATAGCTAATCACTACTACTTGGGCCTTGATTAACCAACCTCAAAGCTAGCAATTGCACTTTTTGACAGTCAAAATATGAATCTGTTTTCTGATAGCTCAAATGGTTTTGGTGATGAACAGCCAAGTCACCTCTCACTATGCAATCCAAACTGCAGACAGGTCCACCAACCCGCTGAATGCATGGCTGTCATACACTCAGACTGCATTGAGAGAAAAAACTGGACTTACTATCAGGAGTTTCTTCCTCGGCGTCACTGAAGTCATAGGGATCATACTGCTCACCCTCCTTCAGCTCCCGTCTCTTTTTCCTGCTTTCACCATCTTTAGCTCGACTTTTCCTCCTAAGATGACCAGAGTTGACAGCTTTATTACACACACTGCAAACAAATACAACTCTCCCAGTTACTGTATCATCAACTGAGACAATGTTTCATGCTTTTTGTGTGGGCATCCATTAATACCAAGAAAAAGAAGGCGGTAATTGATGTCAAACGAAAGACTGCATTAAGCTTATGCTTAAGCCTCTCAAAGACCGTCATTTCATTACATGCCCATTACCGATCAGGAGAGTACTTCAGTCTTAAATCGGAGGACTCTTCACGAGACGGGGCCCCACCTGAGAATACAGTGAGCTCCTGCAATGTGCAGCAGCTGTCAAGACGAAGTTCAATTAAATCAGTGATCTTGGACACACCTTACTGATGCACACATGTAAACAAATAAGCGCCTGGATTTGCCAGTACTCTGTGCACATTCTTGCACTGTATACTCTTACCTCTTCTTGCTATCTCCATCGTCCTGGATTACCTCTTCCTCCTCAGTTTCCACATCACTCTCTTCTTTGCGACGTTTCTTCTCTTTCTCCAAAACCTACACAAAACATAACATTAGAGCTCGCTGGCTGCCTGGGAAAGCGAACATTTTTCTTCAATCGGATCTCCGTGACAGGGAGGAATAGGATCCAATCAGCGGTACAGTTAGACTGCTCCTGTTGGTATGCAACAGAACTGCATGGGTGTGAGAATAATCAGCTATTCCTACAGCACGTTGACACAGAGCTCAAAACACTTAATGCAGACTCTTCTTCCACAATGACAGCATGGTGCTGAACTTTAAATTCCCTCCAAGTTATACAATATCCTAAACTGCACCCTTTTGTCAGGGTCGCTCAGTCAAAATGCTGGAATTAACCTCAGTGGCTCACCACCAGCAGCTCCAGAGCAAGTAGAGATGGTTAATAAATGCTGGCCCAGCCTGTGATGCCCACATCCCATCATACTGCTCTCGGGTACACTTCTAACTCTATCCTTGGGTGCATCACTAACCCAATCCTCTGATACAACCTGAGCTGATTAACAGACAATAATGGCACCATTCCAGCAAGAGTTGCTCCAGAGGTTGCAAGGATAAAACTAATTAAAAAGTGTCTTAATGCATTGGTTCCTTAATAAAAGCAACACACGGTATGTGGTTGGGAAAACTAGACTGAAACAAAAGACCATTAACCTGAAGGGCAGTATGATGGATGAAGGAGGTCAGAATTCCAGCAAAACCACTGGACATTTAATCAGTATCGCAGCTGCAAACCTACAGCGGGGTCGTGCAAGGTGGTAATTCTGGCCTTAAGAATTACATGCCTTGCTTGTAAGGGAGCTCACAATCTAAGACCTCCATGAGCTTTGAGCATTTTAGGTGAAAATGACACAGAGTTGGGAAGTCTTGGCATTAGACCTCTAGAAGAGACCTGGATTAGTGGCGCTGGAAGAGCACAGCAGTTCAGGCAGCATCTGAGGAGCAGTAAAAATCGACGTTTCGGGCAAAAGCCCTTCATCAGGAACAAGAGACCGACATGAATCACCCACTCTGCAGTGATTGCAATAAGGTCAGCCAGGTGGACCACATAGAATGGGAGTTCCCTGATTGGGGCTGTTAACCTTGTCCAATCAGGGGGCCCTGGCTGACAGAGATAAACAAGAGTGCACTCAGGTGTTTCCTTTCTTCCTGGTGGTGGAAACTGAATAAAGATTCGTGCACCTTGTGTCTCTCACTGTGTCTCACACCTGCACACACACATGGGTGCTGGGGAAAAAAATAAGCACTACTGCAGTTAGGCGGTAGTATGGGGGGGAAAACAAAACAAGACTGTCAGACATCCTGACACTCAGAGCTGGCTATAAAGGAGCTTGATCCATGTCAAGGTCTTTCCACGGGAAAATAAAGAGTGACTCAGTGATGGGGTCCTGGTCTCTCTGGAGTTATTTCACACTCGACACTTCAGGCTGAAGATTAGTGCAAAGGAGAAAGCGGAAATATTTGCAGCAATGTGCTTGGCTCCTCCTATCTTGGAGGAAAGGGATCTTTGTGAAGGTTTATCCATGAAGTTAATTGTCACTACTATTCTTATCAGAATGTGGCAAAACCAGAGTTTACATCTGATCCATTGGTTGTGGGATTGCTTAGCCCTGTCCATCACTTGCTGCTGATGCTGTCTGGTAGCTTCACTTCATTTTTAGTTATGTCTGGTGCTGGCATGCCC